>NW_006790475.1:1076501-1092618 GCF_000442215.2 Lipotes vexillifer | reverse complement strand
AAAAAAGATAACTTGAGGGTCTTAGTTAGAGATAGTGTCAGGGCCTTAGTTATGGACATCTTTAGGGCCTCAGTTAGAGGTAATTTGAGGGCCTTAGTAAGAGACATTTTGGGTCATTAGTGACATCGACTGGACCTTAGTGCCGTCTTCAGTACATCATTTATGGGCCGCATCAGGGCATTAATGAGGGACAGCTCAAGTTATTAGAGACCGTGTCAGGGTCTTAGTTAGGGAATGTGTCAGGAACTTTGTTAGAGAAAGAGTGAGGCCGGTAGTTAAAGACAGACTCAGGGCCTTAGTCAGAGACAGCTTCAGTCCTTAATTAGGGAGAGTGTCAGGGCCTCAGTTAAAGATAAGTTGAGGACCTTCGTTAAGGACAGCCTCCAGGCCTCAGAGACAGGTTCACGGCCTCGGGACTAAATTCAGGGTCTTAGTTAGGGACAGCATCAGGGATTTAGTTAGCATAAGAGACTTGACATTAGCTAAAGCCAAGGTTAGGTTAAGGGCTAGGAATAGAGTCAGGAAATGACGTAGGAATAGTGTCAAGACTATAGCTACTTAGAGCATCAGTGCCTAATTTAGAACCAGTGTCAGGGCTTCAGGTAGGGACAGCGTCAGAGCCTGACTTAGGGAGACTGACAGGGCCTGAGTGAGGCCTAGAGTCAGGACCTTAGCTGGGGACAGTGTCAGGGCATGACTTAGGAGCAGCATAAGGGCCTCGGTAGGAACAGCCTAAGGGGTTTGTTAAAGACATTATCAGGGCCTCTGTGAGAGACAGCCGCACAGCCTCACTTAGGGACAGCGTCAAGGCTTACTTTGGGACAGTTTCAGGACCTTAATAAAACATGGGCCAGGATATAATAAGCTCAGGATACTGTCAGGACTTTAGATATTGACGGCAGCAGGGCCTTAGTTAGGGACAGTGTCAAGGCCTTAGATAGGACTAGCATCTGGGTCTCTGTTAGGTACCGTGTCAGGGCCTGAGTTAGGAAGAGTGTTAGGGCTTTAGTGAGGGACAGTTCTGGGCCGGATTTAGGATGAGCATCTAGGCCTCAGTTAGGGACAGTGTCATGGCCTTGGGCCTAAATTCAGTGTGTGTGTTAGGCACAGAGTAAGGGCTTCAATTAGCATAAGAGGCAGGACATTTGCCAGGCCTAGGTTTAGGGTAAAGTTTATGGATCATGTCAGGAAATGACCTAGGGGTAGTGTCAAGACCTTAGTCACTGAGAGTATCAGGGCCTTAATTAGAACCAGTGTCAGGGCTTCAGGTAGGGACAGCATCAGAGCCTGACTTAGGGAGAGCAACAGGGCCTGAGTGAGGCCTAGCGGCAGGCCGTTAGCTTGGGACTCTGTCAGGGCATGATGTAGGAGCTGCATCAGGGCCTTTGTTGGGTCAGCAATAGGGTCTTAGTTAAAGACATGATCAGGGCCTGAGGTGGTCACGGCTTCAAGGCCTCAGTTAGATATAGCTTCAGGGCCTGAGTTAGGCTCAGCCTCAGACCTTCACTTAGGGACAGAGACAGGGCCTTCTTAGGGATAGTGTCAGGACCTTGGTTAGAAATGGGTCAGATTCTTAACTCAGGATAGTGTCCGGATTTTAGTTATTGCCGGCAGCAGGGTCTATATTAGGGTCAGATTCCGGGCCTTAGTTAGAGACAGTGTCAGGGCCCTAGTTAGGACTAGTCTGGGCCTTAGTTTGGGAGAGCATTAGGGCTTCTGTGAGGATAAGAGGCAGGAAATTAGCTCGGGACAGAGTCAGCTTCCAGGCCAGGGATAGTGTCAGGAAATGAGCTAGTGATAGCGTGAAGACCTTAGTTATTGAGAGCATCAGGGCCTTAGTTAGGACCAGTGTCACAGGCTTAATCAGGACCAGTGTCAGGGCTTGATGTAGGGACAGCGTCAGAGCCTAACTAAGGTACGGCAACAGGGCCTAAGTGAGGCCTATCTTTCGGGCCTGAGTGAGGGACAGTGTCAGGGCATGTCGTAGGAGTAGTATAAGGGCCTCTGTAAGATCTGCCTTAGGGTCTTCATAAAAGACATTCTCAGGGCCTCTGATAGGGACAGCCTCAGGGCCTCACTTAGGGACAGCGTCAGGGCTTACTTTGGGACAGTTTCAGGACCTTGGTAAGACATGGGTCAGGATATTAGCTCAGGATAATGTCAGGACTTTAGATATTGACGGCAGCAGGGCCTTAGTTAGACAGAGTGTCAGGGCCTGCCTTAGGACTAGCATCTGGGCCTCTGTTAGGTACCGTGTCAGGGCCTGAGTTAGGAATAGTGTTAGGGCATTAGTTAGGGACAGTTCTGGGCCGGATTTAGGAAGAACATCTAGGCCTCAGTAAGGGACAGTGTCACAGCCTTGGGGCTAAATTGAGCGCCTGAGTTAGGTACAGCATAAGGTCTTCAGTTAGCATAAGAGGCAGCACTTTTGCTAGGGACAGGTTTAGGGTAAATTTTATGGATCGTGTCAGGAAATGACCAATGGATAGTGTCAAGACCTTAGTCACTGAGAGTATCAGGACCTTATTTAGAACCAGTATGATGGCTGCAGGTAGGGACAGTGCCAGTGCCTGACTTAGGGAGAGCAACAGGGCTTTCTTAGGGACAGTGTCAGGACCTTGGTTAGAAATGGGTCAGGGTATTAGCTCAGGATAGTGTTTGGATTTTAGTTATTGCCGGTAGCAGGGCCTTCATTAGTGAAGATTCCGGGCCTTAGAGACAGTTTCAGGGTCTTACTTAGGACTAGTCTGGGCCTTAATTAGGGAGAGCATTAGGTCATCAGTGTGGGTAAGAGGCAGGAAATTAGCTTGGGACAGAGTCAGCTTCCAGGCCAGCGGTAGTGTCAGGAAATGAGCTAGGGATAGTGTGATACATTAGTTATTGAGAGCATCAGGGCCTTAGTTAGGACCACTGTCAGGGCTTTAATTAGGACCAGTGTCAGGTCTTCAATCAAGACCAGTGTCAGGGCTTGATATAGGGACAGTGTCAGAGCCTAACTGAGGTATGGCAACAGGGCCTAAGTGAGGCCTATCTTTAGGGCCTGAGTGTGAGGAACAGTGTCAGGGCATGACGTAGGAGTAGTATAAAGGCCTCTGTAGGATCAGCGTTAGGGTCTTCTTTAAAGACACGCTCAGGGCCTCATTTAAGGCCAGCGTAAGGGCTTACTTTGGGACAGTTTCAGGACCTTAGTAAGACATAGGTGAGGTTATTAGCTCAGGATAATGTCAGGACTTTAGATATTGAGGGCAGCAGGGCCTTAGTTAGACACAGTGGCTGGGCCTGAGTTAGGATTAGCATCAGAGCCTTTGTTAGGTACAGTGTCAGGGACTGAGTTAGGAGTAGTGTCAGGGCCTAGTTTAGGGAGAGTATCACGGTCTGAGTTAGGTGTAATGTCAGGGCGTTATTTAGGCTAGAGACTCCAGGACCTTCTTTGAGTTCCAAAGGGCAGATTCCAACAGTTGCTAATCAGGAAAGAGAGGGAATGCAGAGACAATGGAGGAATCATCAAGAATCAGTAGTGCAGCCTTGGGTCAGGATCCTGGTTTTGCCTCAAGGGATACAGGTAAGAGTATCTTTGGGCTCTTTACCAACCTAAAACCCCCCACAAAATAGAAGATTTTAGTCTTCTTTATTTCAGAGAAGCTCATCAAGAGACCATCTGAGTTCAAGATAAAGGGAGTTAAGGCCCTGTACACACACTAATCCTTAGGAGCAACTGTGTCCTGTGTCCTTGCTGTAAAACTCCTCACCAGATCCTCCCGCATTGGGACGCACGGTTTTTGAGGGCACGAGTTTTCTGTGTCCCCCTTTGGCTGCCAAAGCAGTAAAGCTATTCTTTTCTACTTCCTCCAAACCTCTGTCTCTGAGATTCGATTTGGCACTGGTGCACAGAGGTCGAGTTTTTGACATCAAATTTAGTACCCAATGTGGGGCTGACTTGGGGATGGCCCCTGTGGGTCCCCTGACTTGATCGGACACTGGGATTTTCTCTACATCAGCCTCTTTCGAGAGAGTGTAGGGTAGGAGAATTACTTTAGAGGCCAGACCACCTGGGACCCTTGCCTGGAAAGGCAGAGAGCCTCAGTCATCCCAGCAGTTAGAACTCTGGGGCAGGAATACATGGTGGAAGAGGGACCTCTCTAGCAGCTGCCGAGGCCGTCTTTGCCTTGAGGACGTTCCTCTGATCCTCCTGTCTGGGCTGCCCCGAATGTCCTCCTCCAAGGGATTATTTTGGGGAACCAGGAAAATAGCATTTGGGAGGTTGCAGCACCTCAGCCAGCATGTGGTAACTCCCCTGGCATGCAGTCTGAGGTCCTTTTAACCCTGTACATTTGGGGGAACCTTGGTTCCCATTTGGGTGACTTTTCATTCCAGGAAATCTCATTTGGAAGGTGCACCCCTTGGACAGAGGTCACAGGCTAAGTTGAGACTTGGAAGCTGATTTGAGTCTTGTGCTGTTTGGTGTTTGGTTTCTGTTTGGTTTCTGGTTCCTTTGGTTTGAGGCCTCCGTTGGTGTTTAGGATTTTGTTTTGTTTTTAGTCCGTGTGTGAGTGTTCTGTGGTTCAAGCATAAGAAGTGCTTCTTCTTCAGTTCCATGTGGTAGCCAGTGGGCAGAATCCTGGCAGACTGGTCAACCTATAGTTGTAGACCTAAGACTAAGAAAAGAATGAAATTCTAGTGTAATTTTGTCTGGCCAGTGTATGGATACATTGTTGAAAAATGAGGAATGGTGGTCTTTGAATGGGAGCCTAAATGACTATAGTATCCTTCAACTAGAGTTGTCACAGGAAGAGAAAGACAAAAGGAGTTCCATCTGTTCAAGCATTTATGAAGCTACGTAATAAAGAAAGTGAGCTGCTAGGTAACAGGCTGATGGTACAAAGAGAAAAGAAAGTCACTTTGTAGTAGAGCTGGTTGTGTCTGAATGGGGAAAAAAATAAGGGGCAACATAAGATGGATACAGAAGGTGATGAACATTTGTGAAAAGGGAACACTGAGGAAAGAGTTGTGCATGACCAGGATTTTCTAAGGTGGATTTTGTTGGAAGTGGGTTAGGGTAAGCCTGGATTTGGTTTCTCCCTCCAAAGTTTTCTTGGAATGCTGCTTTTGTTTGTGAACAGCTTGTGAGTTTCTTTGCCTGTGTCTGTGATCTGTATTTTTGTTTGAAATCTCTTTACTTTGGATCAGTGAATAAGTGTTGTTTGGCCAATTCTAAAGTTCTTTTGATCTCCAGCTAACTTTGAGCTGCTTTCAAAGGCCCTTGAGCCATCTCAGAGAGAAATGTTTGATTAGTATGTTAAATTACATGGAATTCCTAAAAAGCTAGTATATCCTGGTAAAATTTTATCCGTCAAGATTCTAGTTATTTTTAAATGTTGTACGTAACAGCAATAATGGTTTCTTTTGTCATTTACATTGTGGTCAGATGTTTAACCATGACCTTTTAAGTCTTTATGTGATTTATAGATAGTTGCTGTTGTGCTCTAACACTTTGCAAAAGTGCACCGTCTTCAAGAAGATCTATGTGAAGGACCTTTTGGCAAGCACAGGTCTCTGATAAATTTCATATCATAATGCCAAACTGGGTAAGAAATGAAAAATCTTAATGGAAAATCGGATGGCTTCATAAAAAGTTAACAGAAGGATTGGTTACTGAGTGAACTGGTGAATATGGTTATAATGTTTTTGTTTTTTTTTGTTACTGGCTTTGATCTGTGTTTTCCAGAGATGGGGAAGTCCTTCCCCTCAAGCTACTTAGGACTTGGAGCAATTGGATAAATGACACCTCTGTAGTGAAGTGTGTATTCATGAAAGTTACTGTGTTGGCTTCATTTTGCTCTGATGTTTAGGAGGAAAGGAAAATGACCTAGTGAAGTTATGAGAATGTAACTACTCATGATGTATCACTGTTTGCTTTAGGTCTACTGCTAAAAGCACATGTGCCATGCTTGTGTGACAGTTGGGTATGAATAATAAAATGTATGGCCTATATAAAGCGTTTTCTCATTAACATTCCTCTGAGCATGTTCACGATACCTGATCAGTATTCCCCCAATGTAGATTAATTAGGCAAATATAAAGGAGGCCAAGTGCTGAGGGACATGATCTGCACCTGGGCCAAACAGCTGAATCATTCTGGCACTGAGGGATTGACCTGACACTGAGGGATTTTGATCATCAATGCTTTCTATTGAAAGACTTGTAATCAAAAGGGAAAAAATCTCTTCACATATTGAGGTGTGAGGAAGTCACTCTGGCTTATACATGGTTTAACTTACATTTTACTGACCAAAGTGGCCTGTTTTGTGGTCTTTGGGATATTAGTTGTACATCTGCTTTGGCATTGAGGAGGGGAATGCATTTGACTGTCAGAAAGGAGTAACTGTGGTTCAGACATACAAGATAAACCTAAGTGTCCATTGTAGATGTGATTTAGATGCATTCCCGTATTTTTTTTTTACATCTTTATTGGAGTATCATTGCTTTACAATGGTGTGTTAGTTTCTGCTTTGTAACAAAGTGAATCAGTTATACATATACATATGTTCGCATATCTCTTCCCTCTTGCATCTCCCTCCCTCCCACCCTCCCTATCCCACCCCTCTAGGTGGTCACAAAGCACCGAGCTGATCTCCCTGTGTATATCTTTTTGAATTCGTGTTTTTGTTTCCTTCAGAAAGATACCCCCAAGTGTAATTCCTGCATCATATGGTAGTTCTATTTTTAATTTCTTGAGGAACCTTTGTACTGTTTTCCACAGTGGCTGCACCAATGAGCATTCCCATGAGAATACATGAGGGTTCTCCTCATCCTCGCCAAGGCTTTTTATTTGTTGTCTTTTGGATGATAGCTAAGTTTTTAGGTGTGAGGTGATAATCTCATTGTTCTTTTGATGTGCGTTTCCCTGATGATAAGTGATATTGGTCATAGTTTCATACGTCTCTTGGCCATCTGTACGTACTCTTTGGAAAAATGTTCAGTCCCAATTTTTAATTGTGTTTTTGGTTTTTGGAGGTTCAGTTGTGTGAGTTCTTTATCTGTTTTGGATATGAACCCCTTTTCAGACATAACGTTTGCAACTATTTTCTCACATTCGATAGGCTGCCTCTTCATTTTGTGGATGGTTTCCTTTGCCATTGAAAAGCTTTAAAGCTGGATGGAGTCCCATTGGTTTATTCTGCTTTTGTTCCCCTTGCTTGGGGAGACAGATCCAGAATATATTGCTAAGACGGATGTCAGAGAGCATACTGCTTATGTTTTCTTCGAGGAGCTTTATGGCTTCAGGTCTTACATTGAAGTATTTGATTCATTTTGAGGTTGCTTATGTAGGTGGTATAAGAAAGGATTCCAGTTTGATTCTTGTGCATGTAGTTGTCCAGTTTTCCCACCACCATTCATTGAAGAGGCTATCTTTTCCCCATTGTATAGTCTCACCTCCGTTGTCATAGATGGATTGACCATATATGCCTATGTTTATTTTGGGGCTCTCAATTCTGTTCCATGGATCTATGTGTATTTCTTTTGTTCCTATACCATACTGTCTTGATTATTCTAGATATGTAGTATAGTTTGAAACAGGGAGTGTGATATGTCCAAGTTTGTGCTTCTTTCTTATGATCGTGTTGACTATTCAGGTTCTTTTCTGTTTCCTTACTCATATTAGAATTCTTTGTTCTAGTTCTCATAAAATTCCATTGGTATTTTGATAAGAATGGCATCAAATCTCTAGATTGCTCTGGGGTGTGGAATCATTTTAACAATATGAATTCTTCCAATCCATGAACACATTATATCTGTCCATTTGTCTGTGTTGTCTCCAATTTCTTTCATCAGTGTCTTCCAGTTTTCTGAGTACAGGTCTTTTACCTCCTGGGTTAGATGTATTCCTAGGTATTTCATTTTTGTTAATACCATTGTCAATGGGTTTGTTTTCTTAATTTCTCATTCTGAAAGTTTGTTGCCAGTGGATAGAGATGCAACTGATTTCTATAGGTTAATTTTGTATCCTGCAACTTAACTGAATTTTCCAATGAATTCTGTTTGTTTTGGGGGGTCATCTTAAGGATTTTCTATATAAAACATCATGTCGGGACTTCCCCAGTGGTCCAGTGGTTAAGACTCTGCGCTCCCAGTGCAGGGAGCCTGGGTTCGATCCCTGGTCAGGGAACTAGATCCCACATGCATGCCACAACTAAAAGTTCGCATGGCACAACTAAGGAGCCTGCCTGCTGCAACTAAGGAGCTCCCCTGCCACAACTAAGACCCAGCGCAACCAGAATAAATGAATAAATAAATAAATAAATGAAATATAAAACATCATCTCATCCACAAACAGTGACAGTTTTACTTTTTCCTCTGTCATTGGATTCCTTTTATTTCTTTTTCTCATCTAATTACTATGTCTAGGACTTCCTAGACCATGTTGAATGAAAGTGGTGAGAGTGGTCAGGGTTAGAGTTTGATTTAAGCACAATTCGCCCTCTTCCCCTTCCTCTCTCCCCATCTCTCTGAGGCCTCCCGGAAGGACAGGACTAGTCCTGGGTCACACATGACTCAGGGAGTTGAACTGGACCACTGTTTCTCTGCCCCCCAGCCCTGAGCATAGTTTTGTATACTATCTGTGTACCTTCTTTGACCAGGTGTCCATTTAGAGCTTTCCCTTTTTTTAATGGGGTTGTGTTGGAGTTCTTTGTATATCTTGAGACAAATTCTTTATTAGATATGTTTGCAGTTTTTTCCCCCAGTGTGTGTTGTCTTTCGATTTTCTGAATGAGGTTTTTCACACAGTAGAAATCTTTAACTTTATAAAGTCCACAGAATCCCTTGTTTTTCTTTCTGGACTGCTTTTTTGTGTTGTGTGTTAAAGCCATAAAGCTTGTGATCCACGTGACGAAGCCCAAGCTCATATCAATTTTCTTTTATGTTTTCTCCTATAATTTTGAATAGTTTTGCATTTAAAACTTGTCTCTGAATCATTTTGAGTGAATTTGGTGTAAGTTGTAAAGCTCGTGTCTACATTTATTTTATTCCATATGGTTCCAATTCATTGTTCCTTAACTACTTTGGAGAAGCTATGGGATATTGTCTTCATTTGTTGTTCAGCAGTTCTGCCAGCAGGGGGCGCTTTCTCCAGTGACCCGTGCGGGAGGCGCGGCCTGCACTTCCCGCACCGACCACAGGGTGGCGCTGAGCCCGCCTCTGTGACCCACAGCGCATGCGCGTTCCCCGCGGACCCGGCTCTGAGAGCAGCTGAGGGGAGTTGTGTCTCCTCAGGCACCGCCGCGCTTAGGCTGCTGACAGACGCTCCGTCTCCTCAGGACTCGCTGGGGTTTCGGCTTCAGGACAACGTGGGGCTGCATCCACGCTGACGGGAGCTGGGTTTCCTGAGGACGCAGGCGACGCCGGAGGAACAGGTGAGGGGACAGTGAGGAAAAGAGGGGAGAAGCTTCCTGGGGGCGACTGACGGCTGCGGGGGCCCGTCTTCGTGCGACCCAGGAAGGGCTTGGTGTGCAAAGCAGGGTTTTTGGTCAGGCTGGTGCGCGGTGGAGCGGCGTGGGCTGTGGGGTGTGCCGTCTTCCCCGCACCGTTTACCGTGGGGCTGCCCTTCCGCTCGGTGTGTCCTTGGCCCCCTTGTCGTAACTTAACGGCCCCCTCCCCCCGCACCGTGCGGGGTGGGTTGTGGGCCCTCCGTCCCGTCCCTCTGGTCTGTGCGCCCGTTTTGAGCCAGTTCCGCACTGTTTTGGGGCCTGTAGCTTCGTGATGAAGTGTGAAGTCAGGGAGGGAGACGCCTGCGGCCCGTTCTCCTTTCTCAGGGTCGCCTTGGCTCTTCGGGGTCCTTTGTGGCTCCACACACATCTTAGGAGGATTTGCTCCATTTCTGTGAAAAACACCGTTGGAGTTTCAGGACGGCCTGCCTTCCCTGTGTGCACCGCTTTGGGTGGAACGGACATTGTAGCAGCAGTAATTCTTGCGTTCCGTGAGCACGGGGTGTCTCTCCACCGACTTGTGTCTTCTTCAGTGTCTTCATGAGTGCCTTAAAGTTTTCAGGTCTTTCACATCCTCGGTTAAATTTATTCTTTGGTATTTTGTTCTTTTTGATGCAGTTGTATGTAAATAGGGTTTTTTTCTCTTTCTGATGGTTCATTATTAGTGTTTAGAAATGCAGTTGAGTTGTGTGTACTGATTTTGCGTCTTTACTGAATTCATTTATTATTTCTAACAGGTTTTTTTGGTGGAATGATGTGGAAAATTGAACTTCACAAATCCCGCTGTTTCTACCACATCCAAGTCATCCACAACAGGGAAGAAAGGGAAGTCCTTTATATTGGGAAGTCCTCATACAGTCTTTCCACAGTGCCTCTAAATGACATGTTGACTTGGGGTGAACTGGATCTGGGTAAGGCTTGGCCTCTGTAAGGAAGTTTGTTGTTTCCTCTGCCTTTCTGGCATGGTTTTGGCATGCTGTTTTAAAAAGTACTTGACTTTCCAGTAATTTCAAACGTACAGACAGCTTTACATACAGAAAAGCAAGTCTTGTATCTTGATTAAATATATTCCTAAATATTAATGTTGACATTATTTAAAATGGAATTGTTTTCATAAGTTCTTTTTCAGATTATTTATTGCTAGTATATATGTATAAGATAGATTTTTGTGAATTGATATTTTTTTCTATAACTTTGCTGAATTATTAACTAGTCAAATAATTTTTTGTTGTTATAGGAAGTTTTATATATAAGATGGTGTGATCTGTGTTCTGTGAATAGTCACAGTTTTAATTTTGTTTTGTTTTGTTTGCAGTATGCGGGCCTCTCACTGCTGTGGCCTCTCCCGTTGCGGAGCACAGGCTCCAGACGCATAGGCTCAGCGGCCGTAACTCACGAGCCCAGCCGCTCCGTGGCATGTGGGATCTTCCCGGACCGGGGCACGAACCCGTGTCCCCCGCATCAGCAGGCGGACTCTCAACCACTGTGCCACCAGGGAAGCCCTCACAGTTTTAATTTTTCCATTCACATATGGATGCCTTTTGTTTCTTCCCTCAAAACTCTGGGTGGAACTTCCAGTACTCTATTATCAGCGGTGGAGGCCGCTTCCTGTCCTTGTTCCTGATTTCAGGAGTAAATCTTTCAGTTTTTAACCTTGAGCATGGTGTTTGCTGTGGCTTTGTATACTACTCTTTTTCATATGGAACAAACTTCTTTTATTCCTACTTTCTTGATTTTCCATTCACATATGGATGCCTTTTGTTTCTTCCCTCAAAACTCTGGGTAGAACTTCCAGTACACTATTAATTGATAGGATCATGTGCTTTTACTTCACTTCTTTATAGTTCTTCACTTTATAGTTCTTTATAGTTCTTCACTTCTCTATAGTTCTTCAATACATTGCTTAGGTTTAATATGTTGAACAACCTGACATTTCCGGTGTAGAGATACTTGCTTATGGCATCATCCATTTAATGTTCTGTTGGTTCCATGTTGTTCTAATTTTGTGGAGGATTCTTGCTTCCATATTTCTAAGGTATACTGGTGTACTTTTCTTTCGCATGATGTATTTGTGTGACTTGATTAGATTTGGCTTGGTGTTGGTGCTTTGAAGGGTCAGTATTAGGTCTGGGACTGGGTTATGGTTGCCCTAAGCGACCCCGCCCGTCGCAGCACAGGCCACCCGCCTCTGACCGCCGCGTCCCCCCGCCAGCTCCGGCCCGGCCCTCTAGAGACTCCCCCATCCTCGGAGGGCAGGGCTGATGGCCCCTCAGCCTCCCCCCCACCCCCGCCTGTCCGTCCATCCTCCCTGAGTCAGGACACCGCGTCCTCCGTGAGGCTCCTGGATTCCGGGCACCCACACGCCCCCACAAGCTGTGTTGATCACGAGGATTGTCACCTCAAGAGGCCCCGGAAGACGGACTCCCTGGGACCTCAGAATGGGACTTTGTGTGCAGATGGGCCACCGCAGAGCTGCCTGGGGTGAGCCGAGGTCACTGACCTGTGTGCGGGTGTCCTCATGGGTGGCATTTGGACCCAGACACACGGGGGAGAAGGCGATGTCATGGCAGATACGGAGAAGGGGTGGGAGTGGCCTGGGACCGACTGACCCCAGAACCCGCGGAGGAGCGGGCCCCCAGGACCTTGCCCTCGGGCTCCAGGCCTGAGAGGAAGCGTCCCCTGTCCCAACCCCGCCCCCCATCTGTTGTTCTTGTGCCGGGGCCACAGGAATCCCACACCAGGCCTACGGGGCATGGCACTGTGCTTGCTGACACCTAGGACCGTCGCCGGCCGCCCCCACTTTGGGCATGACCCCCACTCCTCCTCGGGGAGGGACCCAGGGCCCAGGACCCCCGTCCCACACTTCCCTGTCACAGCAACCTTGCCCCCTCCCCCAGCCACCCCTGGGTCATCTCAGGCCCCAGAAAGTAGCCGCAGCAGCGTGGTGACTTGGCGACTGTCCACAGGACACCGCACCCACCCCGAGACCTGAGTGTGGCCACCTGAGAAGGGAACCACAAGCCCACCAACCCACACGCCCCGTTTCACAGGGCAGGTCCTCTTGCCGAGTCTCTGGAGGGGGGTGTCGAACGTGGGTGACTGAGGCCTGTGAACATGTGGGCCAGAGAGGTCCTCCCCAGGAGCCCAGGCACAGTGAGCCCAGGGCATGGGCATCCCTCCCCTCCTGTACCCCACGGAGTGAGGATAAAGCCCCAGTGATCCCCAAGAAGAGACAAGACACCCAGAAGACTAGACCATCCACAGATCGGGGACTGAGTGTCCACCTTATTTCCCCGGATAGAACAGTGTCTTCACCAGGACTGCAGACGGGCCCATGTGCCCACAGACACCCAGCTTCAGTGAACCAGCCACACAGAAAACCCCCTTTCAGGGTCCCCAGTGTTAGTAGACGCAGCCTTCGGGGGAGGGGGACCGGCCCAAGCGAGGATGCACGTGCTCCAGCGCCGGACACGCACTGCCCGTGCCCCTGCCCATCCCCCTGGCCTCCTCCTGTGCCCTGTGGCCTCACCCCCTCAGGAACCCTCCTCTCCAGGCTCCGAGCACCCACATTTCCCACCTCCACCCCGTCACTCTCCACTTCAGTGTGCCCGTTTCCCCGCCAGGTGAAGAGCACGGCAAACGTCCTGCACCGGTGTTTTCAGCAGCGTAGATGGGGCTTCCTTTCTCTTGCCGGCTGGGGTCTGGCTGGACACCAGGAGCTTCCATTGGCGCGGGGCTAGGCGCCGCCCTGCAGGGAGCAGCCCTGATCCCGCCCTACAGCGCCGCCTGTTAGTCTCTCCGTCCTTCCATCTGGCACAGTCTTCACCTTCCCCGCTGCCTCCGATGGTCGCTCTACACTGGCGATCAGCCCCTCGTGACCACCGCCGTCATCCCCAGCTCCACACCCCTCCTCCAGCCTCAGGGATGACCCAGGACCCTTCCTGGGCTCCCCGCCTGACCACCCTTGGTCTGTGTCCTCAGTCCACCTGTGCAGACAGGTGAGGATCCCCTCCAGAGGCTCTGAAACACTTCACCCCTACATCCTCCCCGGGGTCGGCCCGTGGTCTGTCGGGATGTTCCTCCCTCAGCAAGCCCCCAGGTACATGGCAAGGGCAGGCATCAGGCCTGCTGCGTGCACTGATGTGCATCCTGCTGTATACACAGGCATGACCCTGCCCTAGGGTGCAGGAAAGGCAGCCTTACCTCGGGACGTGTGGAGAGGGGCTGCCAACAGGGTGGACGTCAGCTCTCGACTCACCAGGCAAGGGCAGCAGGGTTCTCGCTCCTTGGACCCTTTCTCACCGAGCCGGACCATGACCCGGCTTTGTTCCCACCCCTGTTGTCCCTCCATTGGCCTCGCTCTTGTGAGCAGAGCAGGACAGTGTCGTCTGTGGTCACAGTCTGAGACACACAGACACTGGCTGACCCACGTGCACCCATGCTGACCCCACGGAACAGACACTGCACCAGGGCCTGTGCGGTATGGGTTCACCTGCTGACAGAGAGGCCGGGCCTCTGTCCTGGCTCCAGAGGTCACCTTGAGTCTGACGGTAGTGTCCGTGCTCCGTGGGTCTCGCTCCAGGCTGGTCTGTGCTGATGGCGTGATACACGGTGGGGCTTCCTGGGTCCCCCCGTGGGGGCTGGAGGCCAAGGTCAGGCACACGGCGGTCCCCACATTGATGTGACAGACCCCAATAAACCCTGCACTTCAGGACTCAGGTGGGCTTCCCTGGGCTGCCACAGCCGAGGAAGCTGGACCCTGTTCATCTCCCTGTCCTCGATGATTTTAACTTGCATTCTTCACCATAATAAACCGTGAGTATAACAGCTTCAGGGAATTCTGGGAGCAAGAAAAAAGAAGCTGCGGAGGGGGTCCCCTACCCTGCAGTTGTGGTCAGAAGTCGGTGGAGAGGATCTTGGGGCCCTGGAATCTGAAGGGCCCCCCTACCAGGGGAGGGGTAGGAGACCCTGGGTGGTAGTTAAGCTGAGTCCAAGGCCCTCCTGCGTAGGAGGCTTCCTAGCCCCAGGGATCCTGAAGAGGCTGGCTCCCTCCTCCCCTCCGCCTCCAGGCCTGGTCCCTGCTCTTGAGAGATTCCTTAGGGTGGGGTCCTGGTGCTGGAGGTGCCCTGATGCTGTGGCCTCCTGAGTCTCCAGTGAGGATAACGGGAGTGGGGTAAGACCTGTTCACACAAAGGGAGCTTCTGCTGGAATAGAGCCTGGGTCTGCTGCCCCTGACCCCAGGTGCACTGGGGCAGGAATGTGAGAGCTAGAATTTGGCTAGAATGCAACTGTGAGCCCCTGAGGGGCGAGGATTGGCTGACCTGGGCAGCCTGACCCTGCCGGCCAGCCCTCCCCAGGTGTTCCTGCGTTGAGGTCAATATAAACACCGCTCCAGGGAGCAAGAGCCCCTGCAGCTGGGCCTGACGCCATATTCTCTGCCCCTTCAGCAGTCTCGGGGCTGGGCTGCTGGGAGGGAGTGAGGGCCCACGGCTCTGTGGGTGGCCCGGTGTGAGTGGGGCTCTGCTGGACCTTCTGCAGGAGTTGCCGGGCTGCCACCTGCTAAAGAAGAGTATGTGTCACCCATACCTTCTGCTGGAATTTCTCCCCGGGCAGAGGTGAGGAAGGAAAAATGCAGTGGGGGCCGGGACAGGAGGGGTACCTCAGGCAGGGAAATGGAAAGCTTCTAGCAGAGCGCCCGTGGCCAGGACCATCCTGGCTGGCCTGCAGGCACCAACTCAGCCTGCGTGCTGTGGCTGGTGTGACTCCAAGCCCTTTCCTCTAGGCTTTCAAGTCCTTTCATACATTCAGGTGTTTTATCTGGGAAGGGTGGGAACAGTTCAGCAGCAGCTGGCCTGGGCTCAGCTCACGTTTACTCACAGACGCCTCGGCACCATCCCCCAGCCTTGCAATGAGAACACTCCTTGCCGGGGGGCTGCTGGCTGCATGGGAAACGATTCCCCACCTCTGACCAACTTCAGAATTGTTTACCACTGGAGCAAGTGCCCTGATAGGGTTTTCATCTGTATAACTAGTGGGTTCTTAATTAGCAACGTGAAGGGTGACATCAGAAGTCCTGAATCAGGATGGAAATAGTTATCCCCAACAGGTACAGGCGTAAAAACCTGGGGAGACTGTGTGCAGCGGCACCCTTAGGGATGGGCTTCCCACTGACCCCTCAACATTCTGGTGTCCAGCCACTACTTTAGGATTTCTGAGGCCCAGCGCTGACCCTAAGGGTTCTGTAACCCAGCCTCTGTGGGCCTTTAATGAGACCCGCACTCCAGGATCCTACAGAGCAGGGTCTGTGTGACTGTTCTATGGCTTCTGTAACAAATGACCACAAGCTGGGTGGTTTAAAACAACAGGAATTCATCCTCCCCCAGTCCTGGAGACCAGACATCTGAGATCAAGGTGTTGCAGGACAGAAGTCTCTCCAAAGGCTCCAGGATAGGGTTCTTCTTGCCTTTTCCAGCTTTTGGGGTCTCCAGGCATTCCCAGGCTTGCAGCTGCATCCCTCCCATCTCTGCCTCTGTCTTTTTTTTTTTTTTAACATCTTTATTGGAGTATAATTGCTTTACAGTGGTATGTTAGTTTCAGCTTCACAACAAAATGAATCAGTTATATATATATAT
>NW_006790475.1:1070522-1072460 GCF_000442215.2 Lipotes vexillifer | reverse complement strand
TTTGCCTTATGTATTGAGGTGCTCCTATGTTGGGTGCATAAATATTTACAATTGTTATATCTTCTTCTTGGATCGATCCCTTAATCATTATGTAGTGTCCTTCTTTGTCTCTTCTGATAGTCCTTATTTTAAAGTCTATTTTGTCTGATATGAGAATTGCTACTCCAGCTTTCTTTTGGTTTCCATTTGCATGAAATACCTTTTTCCATCCCCTTACTTTAAGTCTGTATGTGTCTCTGGGTCTGAAGTGGGTCTCTAGTAGACAGCAAATATATGCGTCTTGTTTTTGTATCCATTCAGCCAATCTGTGTCTTTTGGTGGGAGCATTTAGTCCATTTACATTTAAGGTAATTATCGATATGTATGTTCCTATTCCCATTTTCTAAATTGTTTTGGGTTCGTTATTATAGGACTTTTCCTTCTCTTGTGTTTTTGTCTAGAGAAGTTCCTTTAGCATTTGTTGTAAAGCTGGTTTGGTGGTGCTGAACTCTCTCAGCTTTTGCTTGTCTGTAAAGGTTTTAATTTCTCCATCAAATCTGAATGAGATCCTTGCTGGGTAGAGTAATCTTGGTTGCAGGTTTTTCTCCTTCATCACTTTCAGTATGTCCTGCCACTCCCTTCTGGCTTGTAGAGTTTCTGCTGAGAGATCAGCTGTTAACCTTATGGGGATTCCCTTGTGTGTTATTTGTTGTTTTTCCCTTGCTGCTTTTAATATGCTTTCTTTGTATTTAGTTTTTGACAGTTTGATTAATATGTGTCTTGGCGTATTTCTCCTTGAATTTATCCTGTATGGGACTCTCTGTGCTTCCTGGACTTGATTAACGATTTCCTTTCCCATATTAGGGAAGTTTTCAACTATAATCTCTTCAAATATTTTCTCAGTCCCTTTCTTTTTCTCTTCTTCTTCTGGAACCCCTATAATTCGAATGTTGGTGCGTTTAATGTTGTCCCAGAGGTCTCTGAGACTGTCCTCAGTTCTTTTCATTCTTTTTTCTTTATTCTGCTCTGCAGTAGTTATTTCCACTATTTTATCTTCCAGGTCACTTATCCGTTCTTCTGCCTCATTTATTCTGCTATTGATCCCATCTAGAGTATTTTTCATTTCATTTATTGTGTTGTTCATCATTTTTTGTTTCATCTTTGTTTCTTCTAGGTCCTTGTTAAATGTTTGTTGCATTTTGTCCATTCTATTTCCAAGATTTTGGATCATCTTTACTATCATTATTCTGAATTCTTTTTCAGGTAGACTGCCTATTTCCTCTTCATTTGTTAGGTCTGGTGGGTTTTTATCTTGCTTCTTCATCTGCTGTGTGTTTTTCTGTCTTTTCATTTTGCTTATCTTACTGTGTTTGGAGTTTCCTTTTTGCAGGCTGCAGGTTCGTGCTTCCTGTTGTTTTTGGTGTCTGTCCCCAGTGGCTAAGGTTGGTTCAGTGGGTTGTGTTGGCTTCCTGGTGGAGGGGACTAGTGCCTGTGTTCTGGTGGATGAGGCTGGATCTTGTCTTTCTGGTGGGCAGGTCCACGTCTGGTGGTGTGTTTTGGGGTGTCTATCGACTTATTATGATTTTGGGCAGCCTCTTTGCTAATGGGTGGGGTTGTGTTCCTGTCTTGCTAGTTGTTTGGCATAGGGTGTCCAGCACTGTAGCTTGCTGGTCGTTGAGTGAAGCTGGGTGCTGGTGTTGAGATGGAGATCTCTGGGAGATTTTCGTTGTTTGATATTAGGTGGGGCTGGGAGGTCTCTTCTTGACGAGTGTTCTGAAGTTGGCTCTCCCACCTCAGAGGCAGAGTCCTGACTCCTGGCTGGAGCAGCAAGAGCCTTTCATCCACTCGGCTCAGAATAAAAGGGAGAGAAAGTAGAGAGAATTAGTAGAAGTAGGAGGAAATAGGAAAGAAAGAAAGAAAGCAAGAAAGAAAGGAGGGAAGGAAGGAAGGAAGGAGGGA
>NW_006790475.1:1058998-1069917 GCF_000442215.2 Lipotes vexillifer | reverse complement strand
TCTGTCTCTGGGGTCCGCGGTTTTAGCCGCGGCTCGCGCCCGTCTCTGGAGCTCCTTTAAGCAGTGTTCTTAATCCCCTCTCCTCGCTCACCAGGAAATAAAGAGGGAAGAAAAAGTCTCTTGCCTCTTCGGCAGGTCCAGACTTTTCCCCGGACTCCCTCCCGGCCAGCCATGGCGCACTAACCCCCTGCAGGCTGTGTTCACGCTGCCAACCCCAGTCCTCTCCCTGCGCTCCGACCGAAGCCCCGCCCGCTCCGGCGGGGGAGCAGAAAAGCCTCTCGGGCTGGTGAGTGCCGGTCGGCACCGATCCTCTGTGCGGGAATCTCTCCGCTTTGCCCTCTGCACCCCTGTTGCTGCGCTCTCCCCCGCGGCTCCGAAGCTCCCCTCCTCTGCCACCCGCAGTCTCCGCCCGCGAAGGGGCTTCCTAGTGTGTGGACACTTTTCCTCCTTCACAGCTCCCTCCCACTGGTGCAGAACCCGTCCCTATCCTTTTGTCTCTGTTTATTCTTTTTTCTTTTGCCCTACCCTGGTACGTGGGGGGTTTCTTGCCTTTTCGGAGGTCTGAGGTCTTCTGCCAGCATTCAGTAGGTGTTCTGTAGGAGTTGTTCCACGTGTAGATGTATTTCTGGTGTATCTGTGGGGAGGAAGGTGATCTCCGCGTCTTACTCTTCCGCCATCTTTGGGAAAATTTTTTTTTTTTTTTTTTTTTTTTTTATGTGGTATGCGGGCCTCTCACTGTTGTGGCCTCTACCGTCGCACAGCACAGGCTCCGGACGTGCAGGCCCGGCATGTGGGATCTTACCAGACCGGGGCACGAACCCGTGTCCCCTGCATCGGCAGGTGGACTCTCAACCACTGCTCCACCAGGGAAGCCCAGGAAAATACTTTTTATATACCACAAAATTCTGCCTAGTTACTGTTTTTTCTTCATCTGTTACCTACAAGAGTTCTGGAAAAGTCATCTAGATCCATAATCTCAAAAGCATACAAGACAATCCAATAAAAAAGTTATTTATCTTTGCAAATAATTATACTTGGGTTGACACTGATGCCCTTGCTTGACACAGAGTCACAAAGTAAATCTACATTCACTCCCTCAAGGATTCTTGAAGAAAGAACATTTAACAGAGCCCCCTCAATTGTTAATTTCAGTATGTAGTAATATAGGTGAGTTACGTGTTTCTCAAGTAGATTTATAAGTTATATTATTCAGTTTAACTAAACCAACTTTCCAAACTAGAGTACACCTGAAAATAAATCAAGGATTAAACATAAAATGATACTGCAAGACAAGCAAATAGTAAGAACATAGGTGAGCAGACACTTCCAATACTCTTAATACAAGCTCTTCATCAGACATATTAAGGGATTAAAAGACAATAATCTCATCAGATCTGAGAAGGCAATGACCAAAAATAAAAAATATCAGGAGGACAATTGAATGTAAGTTTACTTCCATTATTGATATCAGTGAATATCACCCTAAGAGTGTATTATATCTTGAAATATTATCAGATGAAGATTACCAGTATGAAGTCAGCAAAATAGTCTTCTATTTAAATATTTTACTCTCTTAATTTCATCTCCAACATTTATTTTCTGCTTTTATGTATTTTTTGTGGAATACATGACATATACATATATTGTTTGTAAATAATTATACATTTGTAAGGAGTATAGCAGAGGATGATTTACTGTGACATTAATGAAACTTAAACCTACAGGGGAAGGGGGAGTCTCTAAAGCTTCCAAGACTCTGTCAAGGGCCCTAGCAATGTATTTTCAGCTTCCTAGGTTATAGTAAAATTTACAAAATTAAGATGTTTGAATCACAGTCTGTTCAGATTACTGTCGCTTCTTTTCTGATTTCCTCTTCTCACTCTCCTCTGTCACAGTTCTTATTAAGTCAGGTAGTGTTGTGTAGCTATAGACTTTCTAAAAGGCTTTAGGAGGTACTCACAAGTTCTCCTAAATATCCCCTCTCACCTAATCATGGAATGTCCCCCTTTTTTTTTTTTTTGCGGTATGCGGGCCTCTCACTGTTGTGGCCTCTCCCATTGCAGAGCACAGGCTCCAGACGTGCAGACTCAGCAGCCATGGCTCACGGGCCCAGCCACTCCATGGCATGTGGGATCTTCCCGGACCGGGGCACAAACCCATGTCCCCTGCATCGGCAGGCGAACTCTCAACCACTGTGCCACCAGGGAAGCCCCACCATTTTTTGTAGGGAGAAATATGTTTAGTTTAGCTTTAGTAGGATGTATTTATGTGATTTGCAATCATTGCTGTGTATAGTTAGTTTCTGGCCATCTTTGTGTAGGCATGGCTTCTAAGACTGCTACTGACAATAGTACTGACATCCAGGCCAAAAATCATATGATAAAAATATGTCCAATGACACATAATCCCAGATTACTTGAATAACAGAGGAGAAGCAAGTTTTGAGATATACAGAGCCAGAAGCTAGTCTGTGGAGAATACTATAGCAGTGTATCAAGAAGTAATTAATATAACTATTATGACATTTTTCTGCATTAGTTAGTTTGTGGCATTTGTGATTTTTTAAATTTCAAATAATTATTCACTTAAAAACCTAATATTTATTCATAACTTTGTATAATTTTTCTTAGAGAAATTGTTCCCAAATTGCATAAAGTCCCACAAATCCTGGATCTGCCCCTGAGTATACATGAAAAGGTTGTTACTGAAGTATTGTGGGACCAAATGTTTGGAGACTACTGATCCTTCATTGCCATCCCCTCTCCCTGCCCTACTGGTCACCCAATTCAACAAGACTTCCACCCCTACCACTTACTGAAACTCTTCTCACCAGCATCACTGATGACCTCCTCAGTGCAAAATATTGTGGCTACTCTTCTCATTTACTTAAAGTAAATACATGTAAAGAAAGAATACCTATGTACATGAAAAGAATGGAAGATACAGTAGCACATAAAGTAACAAAAAAGTCATTTTCACCCCACTTGCTATTCTGCTCCCCTCTTTGGAAATTGTTATGCTAATGAGGCAAAGATGACCTCTACGTATTGGTTCCTAAGTTGTTTATTTCTTCACAGCATCAGGCTGGTACCCCTTAGCTCAAAAACCTGCCAGCAACAAATTCAAACTTTTATGCATTTGATTATTTTTAAATAGCCAAACAAGCAAATTTGGGGGCATTTGGGCCTGCCTGCTTTACATACTCTGCAAAACCTCACCTAGCATCTGCTAGACTTTGAAAAGATAGAATCTAGGGTAAAAGCCAAAGCCACTGTAGCCTTCAGAGCTGCTAAGCCAGAGATTCCCACTGTGCTACTGAGCAATATTACCTACACACATACGGCCCTCTCCCATCTACTTCTCCTCCGGGTATCCCCTCCCCTATTCCCTTTCTGGGTGGTGCCCCACTCGCTGTAAGGTTCCTGGAGGTCTTATATTGGAAGAAACTTCTGCTCTCAGGCAACCCTGTTCCAGTGCTACCTGATAAAACTTGTTGTGTGTTACTGACTCTTGTGGACATAGGTTTCCTTGATCAGCTCCAAATCCTTCAAATCCCTACAGAAGTAACCATTAATAGCAAAGGGTCCTGTTATAGCTTTTTTATATGCAGTTGTGTGTGATTGCAGGTATTTGTATTTCTTCACATACAAATACTTTACATTCTTAACACAAATAGGGTTATACGCTATACAAATACATATTGATGTTCTTTATTTGTTTCAGTAATGTTAATATTCCATAGTATGTTTTCATTTAACTGTTCCCTTCTTGCTATTGCAAATACTACTATAAATGATCATTTGTGTGGCCAACTTGCTTACAGATACATGTATTTCTGAAGGACAGATTCATAGATGCAGAGTTTTGAGGCAGTGGCACACAGTGACAAAAGCACAGATGGGAAGAACAAAAAGAAATGAGAGTTGAGAAAAATATTAACTAATGATTAGTCATGTGCAGCATCACAGTAAGACACAGGCCTCAGGGTCAAATGTGTTTGGGGGATAAATAGCACCAGTATGGGCTGAGGAAAGCATGAGATTTTATCCTGAATATTTAAATCTATAGACTCAAAAACTTCTTTGAAAGAAAAATCTCTATGGTATTTGGGAATCCAGAGCTGTGGAGCTTTTTCACTGTAATGGGTGGCTTTGGCACGCTGTCACTTTGGGGTGGGCTTTTGGGCAAGGGGCAAAATGAGAACTGGCCCAGGACTGAGATGGGAGGGCCCTTCCCGTGACTTCAGTGACACTGCTGAAGCCAGGGGAAAATGTAGTTGTCATTGTGTGGGAGTTGAGAAGACTTATTTGGGCACATTTGTGAGACACCTCCTGAGCCTTCTGGAAAGGGTTGTGTAGGATTTTGTGAGTGAGAGTGAGTCAGAGGAGCACCTGTTAACTGAAGTTAGGAGATTTCAGAGAAGATGGGAGCTACTAGACGGAGGTTCTCAACTTTGATTGCACCTTATGATCACCTAATGAACTTTGGAAAAAACACTGAATTCCAGGCACACCCCAGACCAACTAAGTTAGACTCTTTTAGGTACGGGACTCCAGCATCAGAAGTTTATAAAATTTCCTAGGTGGAGCCAATGTGTAGATAGGTTTAGAATCACTGACCTAAAGGCTCTGCAATAGTTCTCAAATTGTGGCCCCTAAACACAGCATCACCTGGTAACTTGTTAGGACAGCAAGTTCTCAGACCTTATCTCAGACCCACTGAATCAGAAATTCAGTTTAATAAGCCTTTCAGGTTATTCTGATGCATACTAAAGTTTTAAAGTCACTGGGCTAATGCAACCAGGAATCACCATTACCAACAAAGAGTGTTTATCCATCACTAGGAATTAAAGAATATGGATTTTACCAAGTAAGACTCAGGCGTGGGACACTCTCAAGTTATCGTTTTGTCAGATTATCTCCATCTTCCCCTGATCACTATAACTGATTCATTTCCTGGATTTGTAGTAGTTACTTATTATCAGCAAATAACTAAATTTATGGATATTAAAATCTGTGGTGAATACTGAATGACTATACCTCCCTGAAAACAGTAGAGCCTGCCACTTGTTAACAAATACTTTTCAATCAAGCATCTCTCTTCGGTTAAATATTTTGGACTTAGCAATGACTTCCAGCATCCTGCAGGTGAAAGTATTGGCTTTTCCCCTAGAGTTCCTTCTTCCTTCAGTATGATTCATCAACTGAAATGGGAAATTGCTTGTACTCGTCTGTAATTATGTCTTGTGATTGAGCTGCCCTTCCCCACGAGTTCACAGAGGATATATGTAGAGGGTAGGGAACTTTAATTCTTCCACAGTGAATCAATCCATCACTAATTGTTCCAACTTGAAATAAAAATGCCTTAGCTCTGGAGAACACATTGCCTTTATACCAAGAAATGAGTCCGTTTTCCTTTAGGCAATGACAGTTTGCCCTAGTGGAAATTTAAGAATGTCAGAATGTCTACATTTTCTTTTCCTTATGTTTTAAGTCTCTTCTAAATCATGAATCATGTTTTTACACGTAATATTTCTTAAACTCCAGTGTATTCTTAGGTTGTTGGAATATTATGCATTCCCATTTGTATTCTTCTCCAAAATGCTATTTTCTAAATTCTCTTTGATATCCATGAAACCCGAGGAGCCTATTTTTTAAATTGCATTTTATCATTCAACTATATCACAAAGATAGAAAATGTGTTTGCCTTGAAATTCTCAATGCCCAAACTACCTCTCTCCAACACAGCTCTAAACTGCATTTGGAAAACAAGCTTCACAGGAAACTTCCCCCCCAACCTACATTGGTGCCCTTGCTCCTTTTGCTACTCAAATTTATACCCTTGAGTTAGGAATATAAATATAAAAATCTTTCTAGGGTCTTCCATAGTGGTCCAGTGGCTAAGACTCCGCACTCCCAATGCAGGGGTCCTGGGTTCAATCCCTGGTCAGGGAAGTAGATCCCACATGCCGCAACTAAGAGTTCACATGCTGCAGCTAAAAATAAAGATCCTGCATGCCGCAACTAAGACCCAGTGCAGCCAAATAAATAAATAAATATTTTTTTTAAACTATCTTTATAGGGGCTTCCCTGGTGGTGCAGTGGTTGAGAGTCCGCCTGCCAATGCAGGGGACACACGTTCGTGCCCCGGTCTGGGAAGATCCCACATGCTGCGGAGTTGCTGGGCCTGTGAGCCATGGCCGCCGAGCCTGCGCGTCCGGAGCCTGTGCTCCGCAACGGGAGAGACCACAACAGTGAGAGGCCCGCATAACCGCTAATATATATATATATCTTTATAATGATCAAATTCACAAAAGCGGGGAGGGGCATGCCACACTCTTCAGGCCCTAGATGCTACAAAAAGAAAGGGCCCTCCTGCTTTGAGAACAGTAGATTGTAAACAGGGCTCAGTGCTGTTTGAATCAGCACCCTGGAGAGCACTCATCAGGATTGAGCCTCATTGCTGCCAACACCGTCATTGTCATTGTAACTCAGTGAGAAAACCACTTGGGCACAATTTGTTTTATTAGACTATTTTCTCCTCCCTCCCAACTCTGCCTCCTTTGAGTGCCCATGTTCAGAGAGTTTCACCAGCAAAAGTTAGACAAATGTCCTCTTCCCTGAGGCTTCAGCTGATCCCTGGTGGGACCCTGAACACAGAATCCAGCTAACCTGTACCAAGGCTGAGCCAGAACACCAACAATCAATAGTTGATTGAAGATGCTCTGTTAGCCAACTTCTGAAAAAAGTAGACTTGGCATTCTTTAAAATTATTTATTTATTTATTTATTTTGGCTGCTTTGGGTCTTCGTTGCTACATGCGGGCTTTCTAGTCGTGGCGAGTGGGGGCTACTCTGTCACAGTGCTCAGCCTTCTCATTGCGGTGGCTTCTCTTGTTGTGGAGCATGGGCTCTAGGCACATGGGCTTCAGTAGTTGCAAAACGCAGGCTCAGTAGTTGTGGCTCACAGGCTTTGTTGCTCCACAGCATATGGGATCTTCCTGGACCAGGGATTGAACCCAGTCCCCTGCATTGGCAGATGGATTCTTAACCACTGAGCCACCATGGAAGCCCCTGGCATATTTTTAAAAATACTCATCATATAGGACTTTATCATATGCTTATCCACTTTAGCAGGTGGGCAGAAAATTATAGAAAAAAAATGAAAGAACAATGGGAGATCATGTTTGGGGAGAAACACCGTTATGCATGCCTGACCTTTCAAATGCACAGCATATATCAGTTTCCTCTTGCTGCTGTAATAAGCTACTGCAAACTTAGCAGTTCAAAACAACAAAAATTTATTCTCTTACAGTTCTGTGGGTCATACATCCAACATGGGTTTCACTGGCCTAACAGCAGGATTGACAGGGCTGCATTCTTTTCTGGAGGCTCTAGGGAAGGATCTGTTTCCTTTCTCATTGGGTTGTGGACAGAATTCAGTTCCTATGGTTGTAGAACTGAAAATTTTGCTTCCTTGATGGATGTCAGCTAAGGGTCATTCCTAGCTTCTAGAGGTTACTTGCATTCCCCAGTTCATGGCCCCCTTCCTCCACCTCCAAAGCCATCAATGGCAGGTTGAGTCATGCTTTGAATCGCTCCTTCTTCTTCCATCTCATCTCTCTAAGCCACACTTCTGCCTCTCTTTTCTTCTTTTCTCATATGATGAGATTGGGTCCACCAGGTGATTCGTGATAATCTCCCCATCTCAAGGTCCTTAATTATGTCTACAAACTCTTTTTTACCATATAACACATTCACTGGTTCTGGGGATTAGAACATGGACATCTTTGGGGCAGCAGGGCAGGGCGTGGGGCCATTATTCTGACACCACGCACGAGCAGAGACCTAAGATGGAAAAGACTACTCAGCGAAGAAATTTCATTTTGGGTGACAACAGGAGAAACACTGAGAAAGACAGCTGGCCCTTCCAGATATAAAGGGGTTACAGGCTTTCTCCTGTACTAAGATTTTAGCTTCCAGGCTTCTGCAGACTCTGTGTCTGCTCCTGTGTCCTCCTTGATTTCTCTAGTTCAAGGAGAAGTTCTTAAACTGTGGGCTGTCTTGGTGAGAAAAGCACAATATTCATAGATGAAAATAGTCATTAAAAATCTATCTATCTGGGCTTCCCTGGTGGCGCAGTGGTTGAGAGTCCGCCTGCCGATGCAGGGGACACGGGTTCGTGCCCTGGTCCGGGAAGATCCCACATGCCGCAGAGCGGCTGGGCCCGTGAGCCATGGCCGCGGAGCCTGTGCGTCCGGAGCCTGTGCTCCGCAACGGGAGAGGCCACAACAGTGAGAGGCCCGCGTAACGCAAAAAACAAAAAAAACTATCTATCTGACTGAAATAAGATCTTGCACCCTTGCACAATTTTCCACTCTGTAAATAAGTTTTTGGCTTTTATATCTTCTTAATCATGAATTTAAAAACTATAAAAAAAGGACAGTAAATCAAAGGCAAAAACAGTGAAGGATTAAAAGAAGATAAAGGAGGTGAGAAAAGGGAGAGTTTTGAAAGTAAAATTTATTATTATCATTTTTATTGTTTGGTGCAGAAAGCTGTAAAGCACAAAACAATCTCTAGGAAGTTGGAAAAATTTCTTGTTACTGGCCTTAAGGCATTTTAAAAATAAGCTGTCAAACTGACAAATATTACTCTGTGGAAATGGAGCACAGAAAGAAGTGATCCATGTCAAAACACACTTATTCAAAAGAAAAACATTCTGTAGAATTATTCATATGCTGCACAACTGTGAGACAGTTGGTCATCTAAGCTTTGATATCACAAAGTTAGCCTCAACTTACATGTTTTCCCCTGAGGATCATATAATTCTTCCTTTATTACTGATAAATGGAATATTGCCTGCCATATTAGTAAAAAAGGATGTCACAATCAGAGATTGCAGCCCTGCAAGGTGAGCCCTGAGGGGACTCAGAAAGGAAACAGAGAATACCTGCCATGTAGCAGCCATCAGACTGCAGCCACTCCCTTCGGTGAGCCCTGAGGAAACTCAGGATGTGTAAACACAGGATACTGGCCCCAGGTAACTGAGGTGCGTATCAAAGGAATGATTTCAGTAATCCCAGAGTCTTGCATCTTCCCATACATAGAAAAGCGATAAATTCCTTAACTTGATCTATCTGGTTTTCTTTTATTAACAATAACCTTTTGTTGTTCAGACTACCCGCCCTTTGTTGCAAAACTCATATATATTCTGGCTCCCCGCCCCTTGCCTCCTCCGAGTAGTTCTCTAGGGGTTACTTGAGATGCTGCCTCCCGGGCTTGAAGTTCTAAAAATTCCCACCGAATAAAACATAACTCTCAACTTTTAGGTTGTGAAAATATCTTTTAGTCGACATTACCTATATTTCATGATTCTAATGTTAAATAAAAACTAAGCCTTTGACTTGATCTTGTGTCTCCATAGGCAGCTATTACAATGAATCCCCTCCAAAAATAAAGTATTAACGCCGGTGCCATACTCCAGTCAAGAGGCTCACTTTTGTCTGGGCTACAGTTCCCAGCACCACCCACCCCCACTCTACCCAGGAAGGGGTGCTGGGCTCCTGCAGTAGGGCAGTGACGTGAAAGGGAGGGAGCTGACCCTTTTTCCATCTCGTGCATTATATTCAAGTTACTGTGTCTAGGCTTTCCCCCTTCCATGTGAGGCTCCTGTTGGCTTTCTTCCCTCCTCTTCCTCCTTTATCTTCCTTGCAGTGCTGTTGGTGTAGAAACTGCTATAGAACGTTGCTGAGTTCAGCGATTACCTCACCGCCTTACTGAGCACAATCATGATAGAGCATCCACAAACACCAGGTAAAGAAAGTGTTCATTTCTCCATGCCTCTGCCCGTAGCTGGAATTAACCATTCTTCTCTCTGTGCCCCCAATAAATATATTTGACGCTTCTCTTGTAACAGGGAAGAGCCAGTTCTGACTCCGCGTTGGGTCTGTTTCTTTTACGTTAATCTCCGCGTTTCATTGCTTCTGTTATTATAACGACTGTCTATAGCTGTAAGCATACATAATGGCCTGCCACAGGGAACCCTGCCCCTCGGTACGGGGGTTAGCGTGCACTGTGTCAAATAGCTTAAACCGAGGAGGTCGACAGAAGACCCGGACCGGCAATCTAGGTCCTTGTGATAGCAAACAAAGAATTGCAGACTACCACTTCGGGCTTAAGCGCAAAGCAGTTTATTACAGCATAGTTACACTCTCAGAGGGAGAGTGCGGGCTGTTTCTGCAAAGTGAAACGAGCCCTCCTGTACAGGCTTAGGGGTGTTTATAAGGAGCGTTCCGTGAGGAGGTGGACGCAATCATGGGTGAGCGACGGAGATCATTATTTGTTTGACACTCCAGAGCTATGCAATAAGTTCATCACTGCGCATGCCCGTACCCTTGATTCGCTAAGAAAAGCCCACGGGGCGGGGGCAAAACCACATGCAGATTTTATTATAGTGATGGTATAATGAGTTTGGGTTTACTATAGGTCACACGCCTGTCTAGTCTGGGCATGCGCATCCTGGGGAAGTTCCCTCATGTTACTGTGCTCCCTATTTATCAGGATAAGTTGCCCACCAGCCGACTATAGTTTTGCCCATTCTGGGTGAGGTCAGGGGAGGGTCCCCAGATGGTTGGGGTGTGACTTGACTACTCCCCTCTTGTCTTTTCACCATTGTCACCTCCTTGCTGCTCATGTCTAACAACCTAACATTTCCTCACCTCGTCCCCTTCTCCGTTCTATAAAAGAAACTGGCATCCAGACCCCGAAAAGATGGGTTTGGGGAAACCATAGTCCACCGTCTTCTCAGTCTGCCGGCTTTCCAAATAAAGTCTCTATTCCTTGCCTCAACACCTCATCTCCCAATTCATTTGCCTGTCGTGCAGTGAGCAGAGCAGACTTGGACTTGGTAACACTCTTT
>NW_006790475.1:1058369-1058988 GCF_000442215.2 Lipotes vexillifer | reverse complement strand
ACTCTTTCAGTTTATCTGGTGCAGTTTTTCCTTGACTGTTGGAGAAATGGAGCATTGTGGATCCACCCACATTTTCCCAGGGAAAAGTACTTTGTAAGCAGACCTCTGAATTTATTTCAGGTAGACCTCTGAATTGTTTCCAACTGCTTGGCTTAACAGTGTGATATATATGGAGTAAAGATGCCCCCGTATAGTGGCCCTCAGTTGTTTACTTCTTACAGGTAGACTAGGAGCACTAGGCCTAGCCCCAAGCCCACTGACACCAAATTCAAATTCTTACATATCCAAGTGCTTTAAATGTATCCCAATAAGCATATTTTTAGCTATTTAGAGCCTGTCTGCTTTGCATACCCAGTGAAACTGCACATGGCATCTGACCTGCAGTCAGCATCATGAGGTAGCACTCTGAATCACTTAGTCAAAGGGCACAGAGCATGACTGCTGGCCACGCACCCACCAAAATGCTTTGCAACTGGGACTGTACCCATGTACACCACCCACACACCCCCTTCATGCACAGAGGCAGTTTACTTTCCACTGTGCTGGGGTCTGAGTTTCTTTCACCAACCAGTCCTGCTAATCCCACCCAGCCTGATCCAGGTGGATAGGGTAGAGGGTG
>NW_006790475.1:1026141-1058359 GCF_000442215.2 Lipotes vexillifer | reverse complement strand
CCAGCCTTTTGCTGTGAAACAAGTTAGCTTCATTCTCTACTCAGACTGTCGCATTTATTCTTGGGCTTGGAAGAGAAGCCTCCAGTCTGCCACCATCTTAACACGTCTCCTCCCTGGGCAATAGCCGGTGGGTCTTGTGTGGGGACACGTGGATGCTCTGAATCTTGACTGCCTCAAAAAGGGAGGCCTTTGCCATCAGGGCTGCCGCAGGTCCTACAGGGTCATGAAAGCCAAAGTCGAAACAGCTCTTAAAGACACCAGCCCTGGGACGGCCAGGATGACTCAGCCATTGACTCGGGGTGAGTCTGGATGTGTTCCCTTAGGGCCTGTGTCCCACCAGAGCAGTGCTCCTCCTTTCCACCTGAATAGAGCTGATGGGGCAGAACCTCTCCTCTGGGCCTCTGCCCACTTACAGTGGTTGGAGGGGTGCCTGGGACTCTGCTTCAGCTTAGATGACATGTGAGTACATCACTAACATGTGTCCAGCGCTCTGGATTTAGGAAACACCAACAGTTGCAAAAATAAAAAAGAAGGGATAAAAAAGTTCACTCTGGCTTGTATGCCCCATGCGGGTAGGGCCTCTACCTGCCTTTTAGTCACAGTTCCTCTGCCCAGCTGACTCACAGATTCTCAACAGACTTGTATTGAAAGAATGAAAAAAGCTAGAGGCCCTCTGACCGCACATGTGGGGTCTGGCCAGGATGCAGGTAGGCCTGGTGGTAGAGCTCATGGACTTCCAGTTCCTGAGAAGGATGAGGCACCCTCCTCCCCACTCCCCCGCCCCAACCAAAGAGAGAGGGCCCTGGGGAAGCACCACAGGTTGGTATTCATGCGCCTGCCCTGTATCCACTGCCAGGGGCCGTGGAGAGGATCTAATCTCATTGACTTGGGGCAGTACCATCAGCAACCTGTTAGGAGCCAAGGCTCAATTAAACCTCCTATCTATATAGGCATAAAAACAAACTGCCATGAGGAATCTGCAGGCCATGTACAAAATCCCGTCTTCAGGTACATTTTTCTTCTCTCTTGTTAAAGTTCGGACTGTGGTTTCCACTTCAACACTGTTTAACAAAGCTCTCCTGGCAGGGCCACTGAGTTTGTAAAGAGTTGGTTCCCTCGGTGGGGTTGTCACCTTTGCTCTGGCTTCTCGTTTTAATTACATTTAATCCCCATACTTGCTGCACTTCAGAAAATACCCATTAGGAAACATAAAATATCAACCTTATTTTTCCAATTTTATTAGAAAATGTTTTCTTTATAGTTTATGCCCATTTGAAAATGCTACCTACATGGTTTTGAAACCGTGCAACCCAGATTGGGACTTGAACCCACGTGCCGGGACTCGAACCCCGCCAAAGCCCAGACTGGAACTTTTTTTTTTTTTTTTTTTTTTGCGATATGTGGGCCTCTCACCGTCGTGGCCTCTCCCGTTGCCGGACGCGCAAGCTCAGCGCCCATGGCCCACGGGCCCAGCCGCCCCGCGGCACGTGGGATCCTCCCGGACCGGGGCACGAACCCGTATCCCCTGCATCGGCAGGCGGACTCCCAACCACTGCGCCACCAGGGAGGCCCCCAGACTGGAACTTTTAATTGAGATCACACACCTGGTTTCTGGACTTAATGAAGCTCAGCTTCTTGATATCTCGTCAGAAAGAATTCAGTGAGAGACAAAGTGATAGGTAAGAAGTAGATTTATTTAGAGAGAAACACAGTCCACAGAGAGAGTGTGGGCCATTGCAGAAAATGAGAGGCATCAGGGTACGGGATTGTCAGTTTATATAGGGGTAGGTAATTTCTTAGGCTAATGGGAAGAGTATTCCAGCTATTTTGGGGAAGGGGTGGGTATTTCCAGGAACTGGACCACCGCCCACTTGACCTTTTATGGTCTTGGAACTGTCAAGGCACCTGTGGGTGTGTCATTTAGCTGATGTGTTACAATGAGCATATAGTGAGGCTCAAGGTCTAGTGAAAGTCAACTGGTCTGCCGTCTTTGACCAGTTTATATCATGTCCTCAAGGGGCTATGTCATTCTTTTAAATGTTGTCCCCTGCCCCCTTCCCTCCTGTTTCAGTTCCTATATCTTCTGAAATGATTTTAAAAATAGTTTAAAACCCTAAATATTTCCAAATTTCCCCTGAAGGGGAAGTGAGCTGGGCCACTGTGGCAGAGCCGGCTGAGCAGGGCACCCACCCATGGCCTCCAGCAGAGGTGTTGCTAATTTCTCCAACAAATTTGTAACTCAGTTTTTGATAGCTTTAAAAAATTACTGAAAATATGGAAGACTGACAATGACTGAGAAACAATATTATTAGACTATGTAATAAAAATAAAAAGACAATAAATAATGCCAAACTAATCATTAACAGAAGCCTGAAACAGATTTTTTGTTTTATTACTTTAATGGCTGAAGATTAGAACATGAAAGAAATGTATAAGCAGCTGCTTTATTCAAACATAAAACCTGTATTTGAAAAATATTTAAAATAATTGGATCTCAATTTGGATTTACTTTCATCACTTGTAGATTTCTATTAATGTCACATAGTAGGTAATTGTCCTATATGCCTTAGAAAAACTTATCAATGAGACAAAGCCAAAAGAGTTTCTTCAGTTAGAAGGAACATTCACAAACAAGCTGCCACTGATCCTTAAACTTCAGGTGTGACTGACCTCCAAGCTTCCCGTAGGTGGCGCCCAGAACATGTCTAAATCACTGTGGGCCAGGGCTCTCTCCAGGGCCAGAATTGTGTCAGAAGTCCCCAGGGTGGGACCAGCCATGAGAGCCAGACCTGGGCCCCTGGCTGGGCTCCAGGAGACGGTGGAGGGGCTGGCTGGCTGCTGTGACACACAGCACAGACTCTGGGAGGGGTGCTGGATGCTCCATTTGGAGAAAGAGAAAGGCCTAATCCACCGGTGAAGGAAAAGTAACAGAAGTACGTCGGTCCTTGGTTCTCCACTTCAGTGGAGATGGGGGGAACCTACCACGGAAGGCACCACAGATAATAGTTGAGGGAAACAGCAGAGAATTAAAAGACAAAGGAATATGAATAATTGCTGAAAATACAAATATACCTCATTACCTTTCCTGTTATCTTCCTCTTCCTTACCAAGAGGTGTCTGTCACATCCCCACTAACCAGAGGGGGCCACCTGGAGCCTGGCACAGATGACTCATGACTGTGCAATGGTCAACAAGGGGAGGAACACACCCCGAGTCCCATCATGTCACTGTGTCATCTGCAATGTCACACAGAAGCCGGGAAACGACAGTGACCCCCTTGCCTGGCTTCCTGGCCTCACCTTTGCTGGAGTCCTCACCTTCCCTGGCCTCCATGCACTACTGCAGCTCCTAGGGCTGGGACTTGTTAGAGGAGCATTCGGGGACTGCTACATGCAGGTCACAGGTCTAGTACTTTACATTCACAGAGCCAGGCAGCACCGGGGTAACCTTTTGAGTGAAGCATTATTTTTATTTGGCACTTGGGAAACCTGAGGCTCCAACTAGAATAACCTGCCCTGCTGTTGGAAAGTAGTAGAGCCTGGCTTCAACCCAATACCCTCAGACACACATCATGCCCCACTTCCGTGATGCAACTGGAAAGAGGGCAGCTGAGTCTGAACTCATGCCGGTCCTGTGCTCCCTCCTCACCTAGGGAATAACTATGATAATAGCACTGATGGTGAATCACCAGGGATTGTTGTGGAGTCCAACAGAGGTCTGGGAAGGAGCTGTAAGATGGCCTTACAGCCATTTCCTGTCACCACTGAGACCCACAGAGCATCCCTCCTAGAGCGGAGGAAGAGGCCGCCTCCCACCTGCTGAGGCAAAGCAGGTCCCCTATTCACAAAGGTTGAGCTGCTGCCCCAGGTCCAGCAAACAAGAAAGTGATGTCTAAAATTACAAGCAGACCTCAGAGAAACTGTGGGTTAGGTTCCAGACCACAGCAATAAAGCAAATATTGCAGTAAAGTGAGTCACACAAATTTTTGGTTTCCCACTGCATATGAAAGTTATATTCATACTGTATTAAGTGTGCAGTAGCATTTTTGTCTAAAAAAATATGTAATACCTTATTTTTTAAATAATTTATTGCTAGCCATCATCTGAACCTTTAGCAAATCACAGTAGTAACATCAAAGATCACTGATCCCAGACCATCATAACAAATATTAAAATAATGAAAAAGTTTGAAATATTGCAAGAATTACCAAAATGTGACACAGAGACAGAAAGTGAGCAGATAAGGTTGGAAAAATTGTGCCAACAGATTGCTTACTGCACAGTTGCCACAAACCTTCAATTTGGAAAAAAAAAAAAAGCAATATCTGTGAAGTGCAATAAAGCAAAACACAATAAAATGAGGTATGCCTGTATGTGACTGTGACAAAAATCTGCCAACTAATGTCTAGCCTCCCCATCTCTGACAAAACCTGTGCTGGCTGCTGATCTGCCTCCTGCCTGTAAGCCCATCAGGTAACCATACGAGCGCAAAGCTGGCCCTCATCTACCTGCTGATAATACCACACGACCCCATCTACGCTCGCTCACCCCACTGCCAGGTGGCAGAAAGTGATGCCCACACCCTGTCCCTGAGGGTGTGATTACTGATGTAGAAAAACAAACATATTTCAATATACTAAGGCAAAAAATTACAAATTTGTTTTGAGAGTATATTCCCATACATTACCATTTATACATCTTGTTGAAATAAAATTTATATTTTAAGGCAGGGCAAGAAAAAAATTAAACATAAAATTCTCTCTCTGTGTTTGTTTGGGCTTCTCCCTCCCTAATGTGCAGAGTGCACCAGACCTCCACAAAGATGGGAGTGCCTGCTCAGCTGTAAAGATCATTTTTTTCTTCTTTCTTGTGACGCTAGCAGTTTAACTTCTTAAAAGAATAGTGTTCTTTCCCAGCTCTGTAGGGGGTCGTGGTGACTTGCGGCTCACTTTGTATGTGCTTACCTGGACTATGTATCCTTGGTTAACTTTATGTAAAATATCAGTATGTCATTTTGATGTACCATCCTTTGTCTCAAAAATGTATATGACTGTGCCTTCTAACAGACGGAACAGTTCTCAGAGCTTTCTGAGAATCTGCTGCCTGTGTTATAATCCTCAGTTTGGCTCAAATAAAATTCTCTTTTTTCTTCTTAACTTGATAATTAATTGAATTTTCATTGACATTTTCTTTGTGGAGTCTTCAGGATATCAGAGACACCCACCAGAGGACACCTGGAGTCTACCCCCAACCAGTGCTTGGTACAAGCAGGGACCGTTTGAGCCTCACCTATTTCTTGGTATCCTTCAGGTGCTTTGGTGAGTTCTGATATCCAGACATCATTACTTTAAATGACGTCCTGAATTTTACTCGAGCTGTTTTTCTTGGGACTTGGAATTCTAAGAGGGTACCAGTACATTTCCTATGCAGGGACCTAAGGGGAAATTACTAGGCAGGGACCTTGGGGGAAATTTGGAGTGAATTGGGTTGGCTCTATTTTTTTTAAACTGGCTTAAATTGGAAAGATTATGTATATATGGTCTGAAAAAACTGCTAGTGAAATGAGAGACTGAGACTGCTCAGCTCCAAAGAAACGGGACATCTGCTCCTTCGGCCACAAGGCATTCTCAGGTGACTGAGACCCTAGTGGAAGTGTCTGAGGATCAATCCTCGTGATGTGTAGCAGTCCCACAGAGAATCCCACTACAACTATTAAGTAAATTCTGCCCCCCAGGGGGCATAATAAAGGATGAACACCTGGTGCCCTGAGCACCCACGGCAGTTTTAGACTGTTGGAGGGAGAAATCAAGACACATAAGAGAGTCAAACCAACCCAAGGGTAACTCCTTGGGGAGCTAGACTCAGAAGCAGCACACATTTGATTCATCACGCTGTCCTCAGAAAGTTGTTCAGATCATATCTGAATTAGGCTGCCAAATTAATAACGGGAAACCGTACCTCAAAGGCCAAACATCTCCCGGATGGACAGCCACTCACTGGAACTTCAGCTGGCTTCATGGATGGAGCTCTCTTGACATTCTAGAGAAAACCAGCTTGAAAAAATACCTTTCAAAATTCTGATCTTGAGAAAATAAAAGTATTCCTAGGAGAAAACTTGAAGTTATAACATCACCTGAGACTACAGCCTTAGCTCAATTAATAGAACTTAAAACTGAAAGGAAGAAAAAAGCAAGGAAATGGGCTTTTTAAAACTCGGGCAGGAAAATTATGAGATCTCTGTGTCTCTGTATATATATAGTCTGTGTGTATGTTTTAAGTATGATATGCCCCTACCTTAAGATGGTATTATCAAAATTAATTTGTAAAAGAGTTCTCTTTAACTGACTTAAAAGTAAGTGCTTACAAATTTTGATTTGTACAAATCAAATATTTCTATAAGTAACTTAAGTAACTAAAAGTAACATAAACTAGCCCAAAATTTTAAAGGATCACCTGATCTAGGATTATGCTTTCATGAATAAAAACAAGTTTAAATCGAGGGTTTAATTAATATAAAAGTCTTTAGAGTCCTCAACATTAAGTATAATACTTTCATTGTACCTAGGTTTACTGAAAGTCAATAAGCTCGTGTCATCTGTGTTACAAAATTTTTCAACAAGATAATTAATGGTATGATATTTTCATAAATAAAAATATAAAGGTAAGTGGGACAAAAGCTTTTGGGTGAACTCTTTATTAATAAGATGTTATATGATAGATGCAGAGAAAGCTTTCGACAAAATTCAACACCTATTTATGATAAAAAACCCTGCAGAAAGTAGGCATAGAGGGAACTTTCCTCAACATAATAAAGGCCATATACGACAAACCCACAGCCAACATCGTCCTCAATGGTGAAAAACTGAAACCATTTCCACTAAGATCAGGAACAAGACAAGGTTGCCCACTCTCACCACTCTAATTCAACATAGTTTTGGAAGTTTTAGCCACAGCAATCAGAGAAGAAAAGGAAATAAAAGGAATCCAAATCGGAAAAGAAGAAGTAAAGCTGTCACTGTTTGCAGATGACATGATACTATACATAGAGAATCCTAAAGATGCTACCAGAAAACTACTAGAGCTAATCAATGAATTTGGTAAAGTAGCAGGATACAAAATTAATGCACAGCAATCTCTGGCATTCCTATACACTAATGATGAAAAATCTGAATGTGAAATTAGGAAAACACTCCCATTACCATTGCAACAAAAAGAATAAAATATCTAGGAATAAACCTATCTAAGGAGACAAAAGACCTGTGTGCAGAAAATTATAAGACACTGATGAAAGAAATAACAGATGGAGAGATATACCATGTTCTTGGATTGGAAGAATCAACATTGTGAAAATGACTCTACTACCCAAAGCAATCTACAGATTCAATGCAATCCCTATCAAACTACCACTGGCATTTTTCACAGAACTAGAACAAAAAATTTCACAATTTATATGGAAACACAAAAGACCCCGAATAGCCAAAGCAATCTTGAGAAAGGAAACAGAGATGGAGGAATCAGGCTCCCTGACTTCAGACTATACTACAAAGCTACAGTAGTCAAGACAGTATGGTACTGGCACAAAATCAGAAATATAGATCAATGGAGCAGGATAGAAAGCCCAGAGAGAAACCCACACACATATGGTCACCTTATCTTTGATAAAGGAGGCAAGAATATACAGTGGAGAAAAGACAGCCTCTTCAATAAATGGTGCTGGGAAAACTGGACAGCTACATGTAAAAGTGTGAAATTAGAACACTCCCTAACACCATACACAAAAATAAACTCAAAATGGATTAACGACCTAAATGTAAGGCCAGAAACTATCAAACTCTTAGGGGAAAACATAGGCAGAACACTCTATGACATCAATCACAGCAAGATCCTTTTTGACCCACCTCCTAGAGAAATGGAAATAAAAACAAATGGGACCTAATGAAACTGCAAAGCTTTTGCACAACAAAGGAAACCATAAACAAGACCAAAAGACAACCCTCAGAATGGGAGAAAATATTTGCAAATGAAGCAACTGACAAAGGATTAATCTCCAAAATTTACAAGCAGCTCATGCAGCTCAATAACAAAAAAACAAACAACCCAATCCAAAAATGGGCAGAAGACCTAAATAGACATTTCTCCAAAGAAGATATACAGATTGCCAACAAACCCATGAAAGAATGCTCGATATCATTAATCATTAGAGAAATGCAAATCAAAACTACAGTGAGATATCATCTCACACCGGTCATAATGGCCATTACCAAAAAATTATAAACAATAAATGCTGGAGAGGGTGTGGAGATAAGGGAACCCTCTTGCACTGTTGGTGGGAATGTAAATTGATACAGCCACTATAGAGAACAGTATGGAGGTTCCTTCAAAACCTAAAAATGGAACTACCATACGACCCAGCAATCCCACGACTGGGCATATACCCTGAGAAAACCATAATTCAAAAAGGGTCATGTACCAAAATGTTCATTGCAGCTCTATTTACAATAGCCAGGACATGGAAGCAACCTAAGTGTCCATCGACAGAATAATGGATAAAGAAGATGTGGCACATATATACAATGGACTATTACTCAGCCATAAAAAGAAATGAAATTGAGTTATTTCTAGTGAGGTGGATGGACCTATAGTCTGTCATACAGAGTGAAGTAAGTCAGAAAAAGAAAAACAAATACCGTATGCTAGCACATATATATGGAATCTAAGAGAAAAAATAAAAGTCATGAAGAACCTAGGGGCAAGACGGGAATAAAGACACAGACGTACTAGAGAATGGACTTGAGGAGGCAGGAAGGGGTAAGTGTAAGCTGGGACAAAGTGAGAGAGTGGCATGGACATATATACACTACCAAATGTAAAATAGATAGCTAGTGGGAAGCAGCTGCATAGCACAGGGAGGTCAGCTCGGTGCTTTGTGACCACCTAGAGGTGTGGGATAGGGAGGGTCGGAGGGAGGGAGACACAAGAGAGTAGAGATATGGGGACATATGTGTCTGTATAACAGATTCACTTTGTTATAAAGCAGAAACTAAGACACCATTGTAAAGCAATTATACTCCAATAAAGATGTTAAAAATTAATTAATTAGCTAACCATTTTTTTTTAAAAAACCACAATGAGATATTGCCTCACACCTGTTAGGATAGTTTATTAAAATAACAAAAGACAACAAGTGTTGTCAAAGATGAGGAGAAATTGGAACCCTTGAGCACTGTTCATGGGATTTGTAAACTGATGCAGCCACAGTGGAAAACAGTATGGAGGTTCCTTAAAATTTTTTAAATAGAACCACTTTTTTATCCAGCCATCTCACATCTGAGTGTTTATCCAAAAGACTTGATCTGGATCTCGAAGAGATGCTTGCACTCCTGTGTTGATTGCAGTAGTATTCATAATAGCCAAGATAGGGAAGCAACCCAAGTGTCCACTGAAAGATGAATGGATAAAGAAAATGCAGTCCATACATACAAGGGAATATTATTCTGCCTAAAAAAAGAAAGAAACCTTGTTATTTGCAACAGCATTGGTAGACCTGGAGGACATTATATCACTACTAAGTGAAATAAGCTAGACACAGAAAGACAAATACTGTATGATTTCACTTATATGTGGAATCTAAAAAAGCTGAACTTGTAGAACCAGACAGTAGAGTGGTGGTCACCAGGGACTGGGGTAGGGGAAATGGAAGATTCCAGTGAAGGGTATCGAGTTTCAGTTATGTAAGATGAATGGGTTCTGGAGATCTAATGTAAAGCGTGGCGACTATAGGTTACAACAGTGTGCAATATACTTGAAATTTGCAGAGGGTAGATCCTAAGTCTTCTTACCACACACACACATACACACACACACACGCAGTAACATTGTGAGGGGATGGATGTGTTCATAAGCTTGATTGTAGTGACTATTTCACAATGTGTATGTATATCACATTGACAATTTGCACACTTTAAGTATATACCAACGAAAAATGAAAAAGAAAACTGACCTACGTCACAAAGGTCACTGTCTCCTTGGAGACCCATGTCTTCAGGCTTCACCCTCCTTCCCATGTTTGCATGTCCTTCCTCTCTCACTGTCCCCTCACAGGTGTTAGTATGCTCCAGCTCCTTGGGCTTTGCTTCGTCTCTGGCTACCACTCGCTCTCTTTCCTTCTCACCTCACATTCTCCACTTGGTGATTTACACTCACTGCTGGTCTGAATGTTTGCATCCCCCAGATTCATATGTTGAAACCTAATCCCCAATATGATGGTCTTACGAGGTGAGGCCTATGGGAGGTGATTAGGTCATGAGGGTGGAGCCCTCAAGAATGGGATTAGTGCCTTTATAAAGAGACCCCAGAGAGCTCCCTCACCCCTTCCACCATGTGAGGACACAGCAAGTCAGCAGTCTGCAATCTGGAAGTGGGCTCTCACCGAATCTGTTGGTGCCTTGATTTTGGGCTTCCAGACTTCAGAACTGTGAGAAGTAAATTTCTGTTTATAAGTCAAAAAAAAAAGTTATTGTTTTATTTCTAGCTATGCTTTTGCCCCAATGTTTAAGATGAAAAGAAAACTCTTTAGTAACACTATCACAAAGAATACTTATTGGGGGCAATTTTACTGACTGTCAGATTTGTCATCACATTCCTTGGTCAATACAAGGCCAATATAAGTCCCTCATAAGTCTTTTCACTGACCTTTCAGATGTTCCTATAATCTATAAAATGTTTCCCCATCAGCATATACCTCCATGTTTGTTTACCACATTCAATTAATCTACTCAATTCTGAAGTTTCTATGATGAGAAAATGATGTTGCAAAACCAAATGGTTCTTGATTTTTAAAACGACTTTGCGGGGGGAAACATGCTATAATCCAGACAATGTTGTGCTTTTATATCAGATGATTTCTCTAATATAACCATCTAATGACTCACATACAAAATCAAATTTCTGCATTGAAAGATCCCCTTTCTAGTCTAAATGAAATCTTGGGTAAATGGTTCTGTTCTGGGGATTTGCTGTTTAAATCTCTGCTTCTGACTCTGTTATTGTTGTTGGCTATATTGATTGTGTTCTGTATCATTTATAGAATCAATCTCTTGTGCCTCTCAACTTATATTCAAAACTCCAACTAAAATAATAATGTCTAAATGACTTGAAACTATTGATCATATCTGTAATTCTATATAAAATAATGGGCATGCACAATGCACATACGGGATAAAATTGGCATAAGTCCTATTGGACAACCTAGAATTGACTTTCAGTCCTTGCCAAGCATTCTACTAGACTAACCCCCTAAAAGGAAAGAAAGAACTGAGGCTTTTAAGACCTGGCATCGAGGGACATGATGGATCCAGGGCAGGTAAGCAACTATCCTGGCATCGGGGGACAAAAATATTTGATCACCTAATGCTTTCTATTGAAAGATTAATGACGAAAGGGGGAAGATGATGAAATAAAATTTATATTTTAAGGAAGGACAAGAAAAAATTAAAACATAAAATTCTCCCTCTGTGTTTCTTTGGGCCTCCTCCCTCCCTCCCTAATGTGCAGTGTGTGTCTGCCTTACACATTAACTAGAGTTCCTCAAAGATGGGAGTGTCTGCTCAACTGTAAAGATCATTTTTTTTCTTTTTTCTTCTGATGCTAGCAATGTTACTTCTTAAAGGAATAGTGTTCTGCTTTCTGCCCGTGGATGCCACCAAGTAAGCATCATTAAAGTCTCCCCCCTCTACTGCTGTCATGTCTAAGTCAGAGTCTCCCAAAGAGTCCCAACAGTTGTGGAAGCTCTTCATCAGAGATTTGAGCTTTGGAACAACCAATGAGAGTCTGAGGAGCCATTTTGAGCAAAGGGGAATGCTCATAGACTGTGTGGTAATGAGGGATCCAAACACCAAGCGCTCCAGAGGCTTTGGGTTTGTCACATATGCCATTGTGAAGGAGGTAGACGCAGCCATGAATGCAAGGCCACACAAGATGGATGGAAGAGTTGTGGAACCAAAGAGGGCCGTCTCAAGAGAAGACTCTCAAAGATCTGGTGCACACTTAACAGTGAAAAAGATTTTTGCTTGTGGCATTAAAGAAGACACTGAAGAACATCACCTAAGAGGTTATTTTGAACATTTGGGAAAATTTGAAATGACTGAAATCATGACAGACCAAGGCAGTGGCAAAAAGAGAGGCTTTGCTTTCGTAACTTTTGATGACCATGACTCTATAGACAAGATTGTTATTCAGAAATACCACACAGTGAATGGCCATGACTGTGAAGTAAGGAAAGCCCTTTCAAAGCTAGAGATGGCTAGTGCTTCATCCAGCCAAAGAGGTCAAAGTGGTTCTGGAAAATTTGGTGGTGGTCACTGAGGTGATTTTGGTGGGAATGACAACTTTGGTTGTGAAGGAGACTTCGGTGGTCAAGGTGGCTTTGGTGGCAGCTGTGATGGTGGTGGATATGGTGGCAGTGGGGATGGCTATAGTGGATTTGGTAAAGATGGTGGTTATAGAGGAGGTGGCCCTGGTTACTCTGGAGGAAACAGAGGCTATGGAAGTGGTGGACAGGGTTATGGAAACCAGGGCAGTGGCTATGGAAGGAGCAGAAGCTGTGACAGCTATAACAATGGAGGAGGCAGAGGCAGCTTTGGTGGTGATAATGGAAACAATTTTGGAGGTGGCAGAAGCTACAATGATTTTGGCAATTACAACAATCAATCTTCAAATTTTGGACGCATGAAAGGAAGAAACTTTGGAGGCAGAGGTTCTGGCCCCTATGGTGGTGGAGGCCAATACTTTGCCAAACCACAAAACCAAGGTGGCTATTGCAGTTCCAGCAGCAGCAGCAGCTATGGGAGTGGCAGATGGTTTTAATTACTGTCAGGAAACAAAGCTTAGTAGGAGAGGAGAGCCAGAAAAGTGACAGGGAAGCCACAGGTTGCAGCAGATTTGTGAACTCAGCCAAGCACAGTGGTGGCAGGGCCTAGCTGATACAAAGAAGACATGTTTCAGACAATATTCATGTGTATGGGTAAAAAAAACCTCAAGGACTGTATTTGTGACTAATTGTATAACAGGTTATTTTAGTTTCTGTTCTGTGGAAAGTGTAAAGCATTCCAACAAAGGGTTTTAGTGTAGGTTTTTTTTGCACCCATGCTGTTGATTGCTAAATGTAATAGTCTGATCATGATGCTGAGTAAATGTCTTTTTTTAAAATGTGCTGTGTAAAGTTAGTCTACTCTGAAGCCATTTTGGTAAACTACTTCAAGAGTGTGAAGTTAGAATTCCTTCAGGGTGATGCCAGGTTCCATTGGAAATTTATTTACAATGTACTTGGGTGGAGGAACCATTGTTTTCAAAAACCCTGGTGTAGTTGAACTGACAGCTACTGTGTTGTGACCTGGAGTTCACCGTTAAAATGGTCACCCAAGCAAAGTCATGGCGTTTTTTGGTTATTAATATGATTGTTGGGACTCCTATGCAATATATCTAAATTGAATTATGGTACCAGATAAACTTATAGATGGGAATGAAGCTTGTGTATCATCCATTATCATGTGTAATCAAAAAATGATTTTATACCCTCTTAAAAAAAAAAGGATAGTGTCCTTTCCCAGCTCTGTAAAGGGTCATGATGACTTTCTGCTCACTTTGTATGTGTTTACCTGCACTATGTATCCTTGGTGACGCTTTATGTAAAATATCAGTATGCCACTTTGAGATATCATCCTTTGTCTCAAAAATGTGTATGACTATGCCTTCAACTTCTAACAGGCAGAGCTTTCTGAGGATCTGCTTCCCATGTTGTAATCCTTATTTTGGCTCAAATAAAATTCTCTTTTTTCTTCTTAATAGTTAATTGAGTTTTCATCAACAGTCTGAAGATGGAATATGCTCTGTATGTCCAAAATGGGTATTTACTAAACTGAAGTGTTTAGCAAAATTCCTAGAAGAGTCTGAAGTAATGTTAAGATCTTCATCTGAGGCCCAAGGCCTCAGGTCAGTTCTCAGGGAAGCCCCTAGGTATGGAGGGAGAGTCTGCATCTCGGGTCAAGGTAGTTTGTTCCTTCTTAGTTGCGGAATCCTGACTGATGCTTGAATGGCTCATGTTTCATCTTATCTACCCATGGGTGATGATATTTACCTCTCAGAGTTTCTAGGAAGATTAAACAAGATGAGAAAAATCCTAGACACAGGATACCCTTGGCACATTAGTCACAACCAGTTCCCAACCTCCCCCTCCTCTCTCTTTCCCTCTCTCCTCCCCTATCCAGGGCTGACGTCTCCACAGGACAGGATGCAGAGGTATTGGAGCTCAGCAGGCAGGGGATGGCCAGATGTGGAGGGAAAATGTGGCCACCGCCTGCACCAGGCCTCCTGGGTCATGTGCCTGATGGGGACTGCAGGGTTTGTCTCCCCCTCCCTGCCACACCTCCTTCCTGGCCCAGACTCACCAGTCACTCACTAAACAAAGACAGAGACGTTCAAAGGATTAAAAAGGCTAGTGTTTCTGTCCCAAATGTTCCAGGTTGAGGGCCTGTGCAATCAGACTGTGGTTTTCCTCAACATCCAAAAAATCCTGCATAATGAACATAAATACAAGGAAAATTATTTCAGCACATGCTTTCTGAATATTTTTTTTTGTTATGGAGATTTTTCTATGGGCTAGATGCTTCACACATATTATCTTATTTAACATTGTAAGGATACATTTTTAAATGAATTATTCCTGTTGTTAAGAGGGAAGGAGACCTTTCCCCCACCTTTCCTAGACCATTTCTGTGAGAAACTTAGTGACTGTGAATATTTTCTCTAATCTTTTGATATGTGTATAAATTTTTGTAAAGATAAGCCACTTGCCAGTTTGATAACCCGGAAATATTTTGCAGTTGACTGGGGCTCATCCCTTTTGAAATGTAAACACCTGAGAAGGTGACACCTCACTCTCCTGTCACTGTAGAGTTTAACCTAAGTGCCTTTCTTGGAGCTGTAACCATCTGCTAGCAGGGAAGATTGTAACAGAAATTTATTATCCCCTTGGATAAAGGCGATTAACTAGACCAAGTTGTTCCTTGATTTCCAAGTGAGTTTAGTCAGGTCCTCTATGGGAAGGTGAGGTGTGTTAACCATGAGAGTTTATATATGTTGTGGTTAAAAATAGGGTGTCATAGAACAGCTGTGGCAGCTTGGCTGTATAAGTGGGTGGTATAACTGCCTTTGCTATCTCTCTTCACAGATAACCTGCAATGCATTGTACTCTGATATGCTTGTTCACTAGTAAAACTGCTTGCTTTCTTCTCTGTTTTGCAGAGAGCACTCTGTTTTGGTAGGAATTTACTTCCCCAACAATAATCATTAGAGCCCTCATTTTATAGATGAGGAAACTGAGGTGAGGAGGTGAATAGGCCAGTGGGTGTCAGAGCTCAACAAGCTTCCTGAACAACAGTTCACCCAAGGCTTTCAGATGGCCTTACTGGTTACATTGACAGCACACTTCATATTCCTGTGACTGGACTTTATCAGATCTGCAGCTGGAAAAAGCCTGTGGAAGATTTGCTTTGTAAATTGTGAAGTGCTACAAAAATGTCGGGCCTTCTTATGATACAGGCCATTAGGTGAACACCTATATAACAAGAAGCTTCCAGGAGGATGGAGGGTCTAGCCTGGGCATTACAAATAAAATCAATAGAATGATTTTATTTAATGAGTTGTAATATTTGTATATTTGTAATTTAATGATTTGTAATAAAATCACACTAATGTAAAGTTAAGTTTTCTTTTAGGTAAGTTACTAAGTTTAGCTGGACTTCAGTTTTTTAATCTGAAAAAAGTAGACAAATTCTAACACAGCTGACCAGAACTGTATTAGAGGGTTCTAGGTACTTTCACACAAAGCATTTTGTGGCAAACATTTCTGCCTCATAACTAATTGGCCATAAGGCAATTTTTCCATGAAAGATAAAATAACTGGTTGATAGCTTAGTTTCAACGGGTTGAAATCCATTAGCATTTCTTCCAGTTAATGACGTTATAAGTGGCTTTATCAAGCTGAAAGATGACAATGATCTGCCCCAAGAGTTGGTTTATTTTGAAACACACTACACTGGAGGAGAAAGAGGCCAAGGATCTTGAAGGTACAGGGTTGAACCCACATTCCCCATAGAACTTTGGAATGTCTATCAATGGGCATGTGACAATATGCAAAGAACAAACACTGTAGAAGGTTTCATGATGCAACACAGAGCTCAGGATGCATAAACATGCATCCTAGTGTTTGGAAACTGATGCCTCTCTTAAGGAAGGAAGACATTTTAGTGATAAAGAAAAAAGTCTGATGACAAATGAGAAGACAACAAATTTTTAAAAATATGTATAAAACGCTACGAACAAAAGACTTGGAAGACAAGTGCTAAGGTACAACCCACAGAATAAAATCAGTTATTTGTGCAGTATTGCCATGGATCTACACACATTTTATTTACTGCTACTTTAACTTTTAAGGTGAAATTGCCTTATTTGTTATTTGGCAGAAATGTTTGTGGCAAAGAGATCTACAGCAAAGACACTTACGATGAAAATACCAGACAGGGTATTAGAAATCGCAAACCTCTCAATTCTCACCTGGTGTTCTGGTGGTAGGTCACATTGTCAGAACTTTGGAAGCCATGAGAACAGAGATAAGGAGACAAAGTATCCTGACTAGTCATCATCTAGCACTTTCTAAGTAAAAATATGTTCCATGCCTTTCTGAGAATGGCCACACACGTTGGCATCCTGTGTGTGGCACTGGTCCCACTCCCAGAGGTCCTGATTAACTGGTCTGAAGTGCCCCTTCCTGTGGGTGTTTTGTAAACCTCTCTAGATCATTGTAACATGCATCTCCTTGCTAAGCAACGTCTGCCCCTCTTCCAAGTGGCTCCGTTCCATCAGAAGGCAATCCTCTGTGAGTTAGTGCAGAACAAACATCATTTCTAATGTGGCAAGTCCATGATTCTGAGTCAGGACATGTTCAGGGGCTGACTTAACTGAAAGTCTAAGAGAACCAGGGAGGAGACTGGGAGAGGAAGGAGAGAAGACCAGCTGCTCACTGCCCAAGGTTTAGAGGCTGTAGATGAGGAGTCAGGCTTGAGGAAGTGACCAGTTTAAAAACAGGCAACTGGGGGAGCCGTTGAGTGATGGTTGAACCTAAGTCGATCTGACTCCAAAATCTTCCTGAATCCAACAATCACGCAAATAGCCTTAAAAATTGTGAAGCTGTGATGGGCCATTCGTGGGCCTTACTTCCTTGCATCAGTTCTCCCATTTTATCTTCACCACAACCCTATGAAATTGGTACTTTGTCTCCATTTTCTAGATAAGAAGATTGGAGACATTGAGATGTTAATAACGTGCCTGACAACACACAATCAGGAGCAAGCCCAGAAAGTGTGGCTCTGGAGCCATGGCATCCAGGGTGGCAGCCACCACCCACATGGGGCATTGAGATGTGCTGTAAGTGTAAAATTCTCACGAAATTTTGAAGACTTAGTACTAAAAATAAGTAAACTGTATAATTAGTGTTTATGTTGATTACATGTTTAAATGATATTCTTGATACATTGGGTTACATAAAATATATTATTAAAAGCAATCCCAGGTCTTTCTTTTTGCTTTTTTTAATGTGGATACTAGAATATATAAAAATGTGGGTTGAATTCTGTTTTTAGTTGGGTAGTGCTGCTCTGGATCCTGTCCTCCTAATCCCATAGGGCACTCAGTGCAGAGGATGCTGGCATTTCTGGGCCATTTGGCTTCATCACCAAGTAACTTCATGATCTTGAGTAAGGCACTTTATACACCTGAGACTCGATTTCTTAATCTGAAAAATGGGGGAGGAAATATCCTCCCCACAAGAGCTGCAAAAAACAAGCATGATAACAGATATACACATGGAGGCAGCGACAGAGCCTGGCCCTGATGGAAGCCTGGCTGTGCTAGAAGTGCAGGACACACCCTCTTCTGAACAGCACTCAGTGCAGACATCTCAGCGCGGCCAAGTGGTGAGCACATAGCCCAGGACTTATGTGCTTCCCAAACTGCTGGACACACTCTGCGAACTGTGAAATCAAGTTATTGGGATGTGACCAGCCTAAAAAAAAAAAAAACATTAAAGCACTTCTCCAGTTAAGGGAAAGAATTGTTCTCAGGAACTTTTGATTTACAGTGTGTGCGTGCGTGCGTGTGTGTGTGTGTGTGTGTGTGTGTGTGTGTGTGCGCGCATTGGGGGGAAGGTGAGGAAGGTAATGGACTGAGATCCGAAAACCCTTTATTACTGTGGAGAATGGAAAATAACCTTTGGAAGCCCCTGGAATTGGTACGAAATAAACTTTTTACGGGGCTGGCAGAGGAGCAACACAGAGAAGAGACTGATGAAGGGCTACCGGGAATGTAGGCGGAGAACTGGGAGAGGGGCTCCTGTGGGTGCAGGAGGGCAAGGGCTGCAGGGCGGGCACCAGACGGGCCTGGACCATGTACCCTAAGGTAGCAAGGGGCAGGGGCGACCGGGGCCAGGGGCCAGCGACCAGGCCAACCCACGGAGCCTCACCACTGACCCTGAGCGCGCAGACTACATACCCCAACCGCTCTCGCTAGCCCAGCTCGGGGGCCCGCAGGTCCCACCCCGCAGACCCCGCCGCCTCAACGGGCCCCTCCCCCGCCGGGCCCCTGGGTTGATGGGCCTGCTGTCCTTACAACCACTCCCCGGTTACCTGAAGTCTCTTTCAGGGAGTCGGTTTGGCAATATGGTGGGAAAAGCTGCCCCAGGGCTGCGTCTCACAGGTCTCCTGGCCAGGAAGCCCTTGCCTGTGGCATGCAGGTGGCCTCCTGGGTTTCAGGCAGGTGTGGAGGGCAGGTGTTGGTGTGACACAAGACCTTATCACTTTGGAGAACTCTTTTGGAAAGATGCAGTGTACCTTAGCATATCAAAGGCTCTTGTGTTTATTTGAAAATACAACTTTTTAACAGAAAACCTCATTCCTCTTTTTCATGTGAAAGCAACTGACATCTCTAGCAAGCAAATTAATGACCCCCCCCTAAGATGTCCCTATCTGAACCCTGGAACCTGTGAATATGTTAGTTTATACAGCAAAGAGGAAATTAACTAGGTGGGCCCAATGGAATCACAAAGGTCCTCAAATGTGTTAGAAGGAGTCAGAAGGTCAGAGTCAGAGAAGGAGATGTGAGGATGGAAGCAAGGTCAGAAAGAGAGGTCTGCAGATTCAATGCTGCTGGCTTTGAAGATGCAGAAATGGAGAAATGGGCCTCAAAGCCAGAAAAAGCAAGGAAATGGCCCTCTGGAGCCTCCAGAAGGGAATACAGCCCTGCTAACACCTTGATTTAGCCTAGTGAGATCAATGTCGCACTCCTGACCTACAGAACTATAAGATAATTTGTGTTGTTTTTAACCACTAAGTTTGTGGTAATTTGTTACAGCAGCAACAAGAAACTAAAGCAACATCCTACATGAGGAAAACACTGGTCTACAGCATACTCCTGATCTACCTAATGTCTCAGTCAAAAAGGCAAACAGACGCCAGGCCTGTGTGCTTCTGAATAAAGCTGGGTCCTTGTCGCCATCACTGCTCTCTGAGCACTCACAAGCCACCATTCACAACCCACGTCTGGGATCCCGCCTTCAAGTCCCTTGGGTGCACAAAGAAAACCTGACTCATCCTGGTTAGTGCGAAGGTCACATTTCACATACAAAACAATGAGCATAGAATGTTCCAGTTGTTTAAAAAAGAGGGTTACACACACTACTTGTACATACTTGACTATTTCTGAATGGATAGATGGAAAGCTTGCTAGAGAGAGGGCCTCAGTTTGGAGTCTGAACTAGGAGAGAGATTCTTTGTACTGCACACACTTTTTTTTTGCAGTACGCAAGCCTCTCACCGTTGCAGCCTCTCCCGCTGCGGAGCACAGGCTCCGGACGCGCAGGCCCAGCAGCCATGGCTCACGGGCCCAGCCGCTCCGCGGCATGTGGGATCTTCCCGGACCGGGGCACGAACCCGTGTCCCCTGCATCAGCAGGCGGACTCTCAACCACTGTGCCACCAGGGAAGCTCTGCACACACTTTTGTGTGTGTATTTTTAAGTATTTGTATAGTTTTACCAGGTACCATTTCTTTACATGATCACGTGCTCTTTTTCCTGTAAAACACAAACAACTAAGGAGAGAAAAGACGTGCAGAATACAGTGGAGGTATGTGGATCAAGAGTGGCATACATGAAAAGGCTTGGGGGAGTCCTCATTCAGCTGTGGGGGCCACATGAGCCAACATGGTGATCCATCTGTTATATTTCCACTGGGAGCCTCCCTTACCAAGCCACGTTGCCCTCCTTTGTTGGAAGACATGATATTCATGGTTCTGCAAAGGCACTGTGACCCACATAAGCATGGTGGTAACTGATGAAACTGCTCCCCTGGGCAGCCCACCTGGGCAAGAGAGCAGGTGTGAGAATCCAGGTGTCATGCTCTCCCATGGACACTCCCTTACAGACTGACAGTATGTCATCTAGGCCTCCAACTTCTTACCTCAACTTGAGGAACACTGGACACTCAACCTCAAGCTAAGATGGAAAATAAGACCAGGTACAAAGCCCAATATGAAAAGTTTCTGGTAGTGAGAGTTTTTCAGCACTGGCCAAAATCACAAAAGGAAGTGGTAAAAATCCACTTCCACAGATCTCAGTAGCAATAAGATAGAGCTTTGCCTGCTGGGACTCTCAGACCTGTGTGTGAGGTGCATCATCCCCACAGACACCCTCTACTGTGTTGTGGAACCAGCTGCTGCAGCTGTTGTGGACAGAAGGTCAGGAGCTTGTGCTCACTATTTCTACAGTGTTAGCTAGCTTTACCACATCCCCGTCTTCCTCATCCTGTGATGTTTTTTAACATCACTGAAAAAAAAAAAAAAGGTTGTCAATGAAACAGTGTGTGCTAATGCAAACAAACAAAAAAGGTAAAAGTAATAAGTAAAATCTACTGAATGACATTTGATTAGAACAGAGCCCTTTTATAATGATGTGTTCTCCAGGCTAACATATCCCTGGCTTTCCCTATATCCACCAACTTCATAGAGGAAAAAAGAGGGACCAGACAATGTAGAAATATGACAGGACTAGTATCCCCACTTTTAGTAGTAGTCTCTTACTTTTTCTAGGTATAAAGCAGATGTGCGCTGGATGCTGAGACTGTCACCTAGCATCTGTGCTATTTGCTTCTAAGAGTTCTCCCAGAGTTGGTGTTTTGATCCAGGAGGTTAATTCCAAAGAATATTTATCTTAACACTTAATTTGGGGTAAGAGTCTTTATAAGGAAAGAAACAATCTTTTTCATTCTTGTGAATAAATTCTTGCTAACCTATCATCTCTAACCCCTTGGTCTTCTGGCTGGTGTCTGCTGCTTAGAGCCCTGCCAGAGCTGGAGGCCCAGCACTTGCTCAGTGCAGCTCCTGGCCATTTGCAGCCTTGCTGACCCAGCACAGGGCTCAGAGGCAAAGCCACAAAGAGGTTGTGTCCCCGAAGTACCTCTGCTGATTAGAGTCCTATCTAAACTTAGTTTATTAAACAGAACAAATGTTCCAAGCAAAAATGTAGTTCCTCTACTCTCCTGTGTTCCCTGGCCTGTGATGTGTGTGATCCTGGAGGTGATGAGTTGATTACGGAGACTTTGATGAAAAGTATGTTATGTTAATAGTTTGGTATTAATTTTTTTAATTAATTAATTTATTTTTCGCTGCGTTGGGTCTTCGTTGCTGCTCGCAGGCTTTCTCTAGTTGCGGCGAGTGGGGGCTACTCTTCATTGCGGCGCGCAGGCTGCTTACTGCGGCGGCTTCTCTTGTTGCGGAGCATGGGCTCCGGACACGCGGTCTTCAGAAGTTGTGGCATATGGGCTCAGTGGTTGTGGCTCGTGGGCTCTAGAGCGTAGGCTCAGCAGTTGCGGTGTGCAGGCTTAGTTGCTCCGCGGCATGTGGGATCTTCCCGGACAAGGACTCGAACCTGTGTCCCCTGCATTGGCAGGCAGATTCTTAACCACTGTGCCACCAGGGAAGTCCCAGTATTAATTTTTATATGCGTTAAGAAACTATAACTAGCCCAGAAATCCCACTACTGGGCATATACCCAGAGAAAACTATAATTCAAAAAGACACATGCACCCCAATGTTCATTGCAGCACTATTTACAATAGCCAGGACATGGAAGCAACCTAAATGCCCATCGACAGATGAATGGATAAAGAAGATGTGGCACATATATACAGTGGAATATTACTCAGCCATAAAAAGAAACGAACATAATGCTTTTGAAATATAAAACATTAAAGAAAAAAGGAAGCCTCTTAAGAACAATCAATAACATATATATATATTTTAATATATTTAGGAGTCACTTGGAAAATTATTGACGAAGGGACCACAGTATTTTCTTTCTCATTAGAACTTGCCAATGAGCACATTCTTTTTCCCTTAGTGAGGCCTCTAGTGACCAAAGCATTAGCCTAGCTATCAGAAAACTAGCATTCTGCTGCTCTCACTGAATAAGTCACTGGATTCCACACTGTGCTAGAAGCTGGCTGAGAAATTAAAAAATCTTGTCATTTATGGATGAGAAAAATTGCAACACAAAGAATGCGGCTGACTGCCAGAGGGCATTGAGAATGCAGTCTGGGAATGCTGGCCAGCGCTGGGTCTAGGGTTTCTCTAGCCTTATTCTCCACTGCAGGGAAACAGGACTTGTGTGCCAGACCCAGCTTTATGTGCATGGTAGCCTCCAAGCTCTGGCCACTGTCTACAGAGGTTAGATGCAAGCCCACATGCAAACGTTGCTGTGTCCCCTGTCCTGAGACCCTTTGCTACACCTCTGACTGAATCCACCTAGATCCGGGCCTGCCAAAGGCCAGCCTCCAGAGCAGTGCTGCTGTCCAGTATCACTTCTGACCATGATGGAATGTTCTGGACCTGCATTCAACAGGCTACCACAAACCACAGATGCTTACTGAGCACCTGAAATGTGGGTAGTGCAACTGAGGGACTAGGTTTTGGGGTTGTTTTTTTTTTTTACTTTTAATAAATATACTTTTAAATAGCCACGCGTGGTTACTGGCTACTGTATTGGATAAGTGACGCTCTAGAAATGCAGCCTTCCCTGGGGTCTGCTTTGAGAACTCTGACAAATCCAACAACACCATGTTGGATTGCGGTTAGCTGGACCAAGTAAATCAATTATCAGGGAATTCTGTATGCAGTACAAGAAGGAAGAATAGAAAGCAAAGAATTAATGGGAGAAACAGAAGAGAGGAATGAGAGAGTGCCTGTTTTTGAAGTGTGGCAAAATCATGGGGCCCCCAGGTTTTGTGGTTACATCTGAATGGCCATGGTCAGTGCCTCAGGCCTGTGTGGAGTCTGGTTTTGCAGCCACCAAGAAGGGTCTTTGCTGCTTCCGGCCTCTCAGCATAAACTGTCAGAACTAGAGTTCATGTCTGTGCCTTGCAATGGGATCAGCCTAACCAGCACTCTCTGTACCTAGATATGCAACCCAAAATGTTATTGGATAGTTTGGTAAAAAGAGTCATTACCTCCCATATGGCTTATAAATCTTGTGCATAGAATGGATTTGCACAAAATGAAGAATAGTTAAGTTTCTCCATGATCCCGTCTGGTGTAGAGTGGGGATGATGTTTGCAATAACAACAATAGGGGGAGGTAGAGGAGTGACCAGCTCTACCAGTCAGCTCTTGTTTCTCCCTTGGGTTCCTGTACCATCTGTGGTATGCATCATTATTTCCCAAAATGAGCAGCGAAGGGGACCATTTTCAAGACAGGTACTCTTGAAAACAACTGAGAATTCATGCGGGGACCCCATTTGAGATAAGAGTTCTCCAATTTGAGAGTAGAATTGTAAGCCAATTTCAGTTTACATATTTTTTCACATTTAAAAAATGCACCCATTCTTATTCATTAGTTTTGGTCACATGTGTAACTTACAAATATAGTCGTAAGGTAGATGATAGGTATATAGGTAGCCATTTTCTACCTTTATAATTTTTTAAATGTTTAATTTTTTAATATTTGTGAAATTTATATTTGTTAATGGTGGGAAAGAGAGCTGCCAATTTTTTTCCCCAAATTTGTAATCAGTTCTCTAAACATTAATCTATTCCTTTTTTTCCACCCATATAAGACACCTCCTTCAACATTTACCATATTCCCAGATGTACATAGGCTTTTTCTAGATCTAAGATTTTTGTTCCATTGCTCCATCTCTCTCTGCCAATTTAATTGATATAGTTTTCAAAATTCCTCAAATTATCCTAGTTCATTTTCTCTCCCAGATGAATATTAGTATCAGTTTTTCAAGTTTAATTTTAAAATCCTTTAGGTAATTTGATTGGTGATGTAGCATTTTCTAAGCCTATAAAGAAAACAATCTGGTGGGAAGCTAAAAGTTACCATGGATCTTGCCTCCTCCTCCCCTACCAACCACCATTTCCACACAGCCTCCTGCTGACCCTGACACACCACACATCGCTGGCAGAGAACAGCACTCCACACACAGAGCACATCCTGTTTCTACTCACCCTGTGTTCCACAGGAGGACATCAGGGCCCCGCTGTGACGCCAGGCCAGCCCCTGCATGTCATGGCTGCTGTGGTCTTTCTTGTTGCCTTTTAACCCAAGGAGTCCACTTCTGGGGATCAATCCTAAGCAAATACATATTCATGCAAGTGAATATGTATGTACACCTCAACATTATTATTAATAGAGAAAATACCCCCTAAACATAGGCACAGTAAAGATGTCCTGTGAAGCAAGTATATGTCACTAGCCATGCTGGGCAGACCAAGTGTGGACCAGCCGGTGGAGTGCTCAGCCATAAGTGGCCACCGTCATATGGAGCTTGGTGCTGCCCTCATAGTGATGTCTACAAAGACTGCAGATGGCCTGGAGACATTGCAAGAATAATGTTAAATAGAAAAGTGAGGCATACAGCTATAGGTATAAATATATAAACATATATAATCATACCAACAATATAAAAAGAATTTATTTATTCATTCAATAAATATTTCTTGAGTATTGACTCTCTAGGGGAGGGATCCACTCCTAGTTCATCTTTTTCTCGGTGACTTATGGTGATATTAAATGGAGATGGCACAGAATGTCCTTAAGGAGAGAGAGGCTAGCTAAGCTCCTGGACAAGGCTTTGTGAGGTGTCACCACCAGCTGTTCAGGTCCAGAAACTGGATTTTTTTCCCCAGGTGCCCAAAATTGATGAGGCTTCTGAGGACCAAATAATGATGGTAAACTCATAAGTCAATAATTGCCAAGATGGCTTGTGTATCACTTTCTTCAGTGCTAATGGGGACTGAATTCTCCAAAAAGTGGAGAACTCAGTGGTTCCTCAGGAGCTTTCTGGTCCCAGAATAACTAACTCAGCCTTGGAAGAGACCCGGCTGACCCTGAATTGGAGCCAAATGAGTGTCATGGAGGAAAGCCACGCAGGCCGCAGTGGAAGAGAGATCAAGCCCCGTGGCAGGGCTCCTGATCTAAAAGATCCACTTTGAGGGGGCTCCAAACAGGCCATGTCCTATCAGGTAACACATTGTGTATTTTACCTCTGCTGTGTAAAGCAAATCATCCAAACTTAGAAACGTAAACAGTAACACTCCCTATCTCAATTTCCCTGAGTCAGGAATCTGGGTGTAGCTTTGCTGGCTCCTCCAGGACAAAGCGGCTCCAGTGGCTCAGGCCACAAGCTTGGGTCTGTGTCCATACGTCATCTACAATGTATATTTTATACTTCGCATACTTATTTCCAGCAAAGCCTTTCCGTGACTAGACATCGAAGCACCGGAAGTTTCAACGCTAGCTTTTATAGTCTGAGTATTCAAATAATTCCTGACCCGCCCAGTGGATTTGATGAGATCCAACCATGCAGGTGGCAGGTTACCACCCTGGCCGCAGTCTGGCCAGGGGGGTCAGTGTGGGTGGGCTGAGTGGGCTCTCCCAGCACCCTGCACAGCACTCCCTTCCTCCCAAGCCTCACTAAAACGGTAGAGCATCTTGCTCCTGGAGTGTGCCTAGTGCTTGGGGCCTGTATCTCTTAGTGCCAAAACCCTGTCTTACAGTCCAGAGGCCAGACTGGGGCAGAGGCTGAGCACAGTCACTCCCCCCACCCCTCCACGCACCACCTCCTCGCGCCCTGCGCTCTTCCCTTCACACATCTGAGGCGCTGGCCCTGTGAGCGTGAATGTGGGGACAAGACTCAGCGTGGCCAAAGGCGCTGAAGCCAATTCTATTCCTTAACCTAGAGTACACCCCGTGGAACCAGAAACAAGGCTGGCGACTCTGACACTGGAAGCCCCCCGCCTCTGCTCTGCTCTCCCTCAGCCAGGACTCAGGTGCGGCCTCGCCGGGCGGGCGTACTGCAAGAGGGCTTGTTTCCTGCCCACATGCTGGGAACATCTTCCCTGGTCATCCTCAAAACACATACAAATTGCAGTATAAATTAGACTGATTAATCAGTCAGTCCTGCTAGCCCTAGACCCACGGGACAATACCTCCCGCTCTTTCTGCCCTGAGGGGCAAAGATGCTCTGTGAAAAATGCACTCTGCCTCTATCAGTGTCAGCTGCCAGGAACTCAACTCATGAATCTGATTGCCTACAAGCAACCATCCCGAGTAAGGCAACCAGGCTCTTTCCAGACTGCATCTGCACTCCCATTGCTGTGCCCTCATCCTCATTCACATCCACTGATGCCTGTCTCCCAAATGATGTCTTTGTCACCTCTACCTGCCTCCTTCTCTCCCATTTCCCTCATCCAGAAAACATGGTTGTTGCTAGTTCTAACATACCATGATTTTTTATCTTGCCCTTCCCCAAACACCATGCCCTCAATTCCACATTAGAGCTAAAATTACCAATTCGTCTTAGAATCACAAAACTCAGTTGCTTAAAAGAAAACAATGACATGGGTCTCTTTGAAAAACTGAACATATCAAGAAACTTAGAATTTGGGGGAAATGCAGAAATAGCTGCCCACAAAGGTATGGCATGGCCTCAGAAGGACGCTGTGCAGGAGCTCTGTAGATTTTAGCTTCTCCTCTGAAATAGGAAAGAGGGGCACGGGTGACGACTGATCCAGTGCACACCTGAGTCTCCCCAGTGGGCCGCCAGCTCACACAGACAAGTCTGCCTTTCATGATACTTCCAGGAGAGTGTTTTATTCGGCTGCTTTTAGCAATCACACAGCACTGTCACAGAGGGTGACCCCCTTCGCGGCCAGACCCTCCCCACATCTCAACTCCAGAGAAAACCATTTTTGGTGAACTTTTGAGAATACATCCAGAGAGTAGACTCCTAGTGACCTGGTTTGTTAAAGGGTAGGCATTATCTAATAATTATTGAAAACAGTTACCTCAATATATTTTCCTGTTGGCAATATATGAAAGGACCAATTCACATGTTATGGGCTCCCTGTGGTGCCATTTCAATGACCAGCTTTCACTGGTAATTAACTTAGCCCACAAGTAACTGAACTCAGTGAGTACAGCTCAGCCCAGGTGTCATTTCCTCAGGAGTCCCTTCCTGACCCACCCCTCCTTTCTCATTTTTTACTGGACCAAGATACACTCACCCTTGCTCCCCTGCATTGTTTATTGTACTTTTCATACAGAATGGCAAGTGCTTCCTTGTCTTTCTCTTCCCCTCCTCCCTCTGTCCTGTGGACACTGTAGAGGTTTCCCCCACGTAGGACCCATGTTAGTGTCCCTTTTCCTCACATCTAAATACATCTGTCATATTTGGGGGAAGCAGAAATATGGCTGAGTATTCTCTCCTAAGCTGGGATGTATTGATCATGAAGATTTCTTCCACCCCCCAGAACAAACCCAAACTGAGAACAAGAAGCCAACTAGAATATTCAAAGCAATTGTTTCCGATGTGTTTTTTCCAATACCACCAAACAATTCTACAGTTCTCAGCCGACACTGATTAGGTGTCCCACAAATTAAGCTCAATTCTGACATCAACCTGCAGATGGCATCAGACCCCCACAGGTTAAGGGCTCAGTCTTACCGAGACTGTCCCCCACTTGAAATGCCAATCGCGAGTCCAGGCTGTTGCCCGTGCTTCTGACCAACCGGCGATCAGCTGGAGGTTCCCCAAACCCCCTACTTGGGCTCAATTAATTTGCTAGAGTGGCTCACAGAACTCAGGGAAACAGTTTCCTTACTAGATTACTGATTTATTACAAAGGATACGAAAGGATAGGAATAAACAGCCAAAACAAAGAGATAGGGTGAGATCTGAAAGGGTCCTAAACACAGGAGCTTCTGTCCCTGTGGAGTCTGATGTGTGCCACTCTCCCAGCATGGGGATGCATTTTGGGTAACCAGTCTGGAGGCTCTCCAAAGCCAGAAGTTCAGGGATTTTTATGGAGGCTTCATTATGTGGGCATAATTGCTTATATCATTGGCCACTAACAATTGAACTCAATTTCCAGCCACCCCCTATCCCCCCACACCGCCTTCCCAGGTGAGAGGTTGGTGCTGAGTGTTCCAACCCTCTAATCATCTGATTGGTTTCCCTGGCAACCAGCCTCCAACCTAGGGGGCTCCTTAGGCTCCAGCCCCCTAGGGGGCTCCAGCCTCCTTAGTTACCTAGGGGTTTTCCAAAAGCCACCTCATTAACCTAAACTCAGGTGTAGCAGAAAGGGGCTTGCTATGAATAACATGACACCTATTTCACCTTTATGGCCCTGAAGCACCTTCAGGAACTGAGGGCAAAAGACCAAATATTATAATAAAAGGTGCTCCCCTTGCTCTTAGTGCTTAGGAAATTCCAAGAGTTTGGGGAGCTGGGAGCCAGAAACAGTAGAGAAGTCCAAAATAAATATTTATTACAAATCACCATGTCACATTGTTGATAATTTTGATGTTCCTTGATTTTAAAGCATCCACTGTGCACGTGACAATGCAAATTTGAACCATTTCTTGGTAGCTGTAGAGCTGCTGATCCCACACTCTCACTGGGGCCCTTGACCTATTTCAAGGTCAGGGTGGAGACAGTTCAACTTTAGGCTTGTAGGCATGACGACACTGTAGAGTTCTTCCTCACCAACAGCTCTTCTTAAATTCAGTAAATATGTATTGACCCCAAACTCTGCTAAACCTGTGGGGGAACCCAAGGACTTTTAAAACCGGGGTCTTGCTCACCACAATAAGTTTAACAAGATAAAGTAAAACTCCTATGTCTGCCACTCGGAAAAAAGTCATGGTAGTCGGCCTGTTAACGTTGTCAGTAGTCATCAATCCCCAGATAGCCAGCCAGATAGAGAGACTCCTTGGAGAAGTCATCCTCAGAGGGAAGGCTGCAGGGCCATAGGTTTGCTTGAGACCTGTGGAATCCACTGAAATCCCTTTTCAAGTGCATTTTGTATTTATGTTTGGACACTCAGCTCTTAAAGCCTCTGAAATTGATTAGAATGCTGGTGTGGCTTTACAAACACTTGTCTTTTTCATATTTTCTTAAGGATTCATGTCCCCTGGACCAGTTTGTATATTCTAAAAGAAATGTGCCGTAAAGTAAGTAAATAAAACAATTCCCACTTACTAGAGAATTTATTCATATGTTGACCTTGTTTTTGGACTAAATTTAGCTATTATCAAACACTGACCAATGAACAATAGCTGCCTAGTGATTTCTTCCATGACTTTCACTGAGGCTGCAATTGGCATTCTGCAAGCCTTCCAACAGGGTCAATTTGCAGGAACATGATTGAGCAATTCCACTTACTGAACTGAAATCCACACTTACTGAGCACTGCTCTGTGCAAGGTATGCTCCAAACATGTAGGCAGCAAAGAGGAGCAAGACACATCCCTGACACACAGAACCGTCCTGCATCCCCAGGATCCTGCCAGCCCAAGGAGGGACAGGACAAGGGCTGACAGCAGGTGCTCCGGGGAATGGAAGCCGAGGGGTAGGGTGAGAGAATGCCCCATCCTTCACTGGGCAGGTGAAATGGGAGCTGGGCCCTGTGGGGTGAGAGAAGCTGTGGCTGAAGGAGGAGGGCGGGGGCCCGGGGGAGACAGTGCCTTTTGCTGGGGGCGCTGGCTTTGCGTGAGGGGGTGAGTAGCAGGTGAGAAGAGGAAGTGGGGCCGGGCCCAGGCCAGCCCAGTTACGAAAGGCTGTTAGACTCTCAGCAGCCCCAGACCTCAGCAACCCCCTTCTATGTTAAGATTTGAGAAGTTCGCTGAGGACCCAAGGGCTAAACAGAAATTCTTCACCTCTTTCTTTTGGCTGCATGAGATCAGATAGCCACTGCCCAAAGTCTGGCAGCATCTTTTAGTACCACGCTTTGCTTCTGAAGGTAATGAGATACATGTGCATAGGGGGTGACCGAAAAGAGCATTGAGTTAAGAGTTAGAAAACCAAAACAAAGTTTCCATCACTGTGTAAAACACCTCTGCACCACTGGGATTAAAAACAACACATGTAGCCACAGACAGGGCCTCGTTTTTTTTCTCAGAGACGTCACAATCTAAACTAAGAAAGAAACACCTTATATAGAGAAGAAGTAAAGTCAGAAGATGTTGAACACAGAAAGGAGGGAGGAATCACCACGGGCTGTGTGGAGGAGGTGTCACCTGATACCACCCTACTTATACACTGACCGCAGTGCATCCCTGTTTCATGGGTGCTGGCGGAAGACAAGAGACTACCGACCAGAGACCAAGGGGCCCTCGTCATGCTTGCACCCCCTGACCCCACATCCCGCTGAGGCACGGTTCTCACTCAGAACCGGTCACACAAAGGGCTGCATCCCAGCTGAGGAACACTGAGCTCAGAGGGAGCCATTGCCTCCCTGAAATTTTCCTGCTGCACACGTAGCTCTGAGAAGGGCTATTCTTGGCACACCCAATATATGAGTTTCCTGTGGCTGCCATAACACATGACCATAAACCGGTGGTTTAAAACAACAGGTCTGGGGTCCAGAGGTCTTTACTGGAGATGTCAGCAGGGCTGGTTTCTTCTGGAGGCTTCACAGGAGAATCTGTTCCAGGCCTCTCTGCCAGCTCCTTTGGTGTTGTTTGGCTTGTAGATGCGTCAGTCCAATCTGCCTCCATCTTCAATAGCCTTTTCTCTCTGTCTCTGTGTCTCAAACCTACCTCCCCTTTCGCTTGTAAGGACATCAGTCAGTGGGTTTAGGGCCCATCCTAAATCCAGGATGATCTCAGGGCACTTAACTGCAAAGACCCTTTTTCCAAATAAGGTCACCTTCACACGTTCCCAGAGCTAGGATTTAGACATCTGGGACAGGGGAGGGGCAATATTCCACTCACAGCCAGCAAAGATGTTCAGGAAAGGAAGAGGCCCACAGAGGATGGCTCTCCCAATGCTGAGTACCTTCTCAACAAGAGGAGGGCTGTGTGTCAGCCTGAGGCAGTCACTAACATGGAAAAGCTAAGGGCACATTTGAGACAAAGTGTGATACTTTCCTAGAAATTGGGAAGCCTAGGAATAGTGTGACATAAATTAACTTGCACACCTACTAAGTGCTAGACACTGTTCTAGGAGCCAGGCATAGAGCTGTCAACAAAACAAAAATTCCTGTCTTCATGGAGTTTACATTCTGGTAAGGAGAAACAGATAGAAAACAACATAAAGAGGTAAAATTTCTAATATACTAGAAGTGGAATGTGAGAGAAAAGCTTCCCAGGCAAAGAGAATAGCCAGTGCAAACACCTGAGGCAGGAGTGCGCTTGTGAACAGACAAGGAAGGAGGCCAGTGGTGAATCCATGAAGCCTCTGAGGGTGGCCCTTCATCGCGAGCTATCAGGTTAGCTGCCCCAATTTCATCTATATATGACATCAGACCTCTGAATCAGAGAAACAGCTTATCACTCGCAGTAAAAACAGCAGCCAGAATAAGCATCTTGAGTCAGTTTCCCATGCCCCTGCTCCCCACGGCGTCACCTGTGCATGCCAGGGGTTTGCATCACAGGAGAGAAACCCTGAACTAAGGAGGCTTTGAGATTTCATCAAGGGGGCTGCTGCTGACCTGCCCATCCTCTCCCCCCAAAAGAAATCATTCACTGTCCTGTGGTGTAAGTATCTTTGGGAAAGAGAGAAAAGGGTCTCTCAGCATATTACACTGGGATACATATATATTACCCAGGGAAAG
>NW_006790475.1:1007739-1025979 GCF_000442215.2 Lipotes vexillifer | reverse complement strand
AAAGAGGACTTCCCTCCTGGACAGCTGGGTGGAAAGAGGCAGGGTGGGGATTCACTCCAAGGCACTTTTTGTCCCCAAGGATGTGGGCAGGTGGAGGCAGGAAGGCCAGCCCTCACTCAGAACCGGTCATTACTGTGCTGGACGTTGGACCCTGGGGCACCGCAGCAGTGCCGGCAGGACCTGAGCCCACCATACACAACTACCTAAGCGTGGGAGGTCTGAGCAAGTGAAAGGAAGGCAGAGTGGTGGGTGGGAGCACCTGGCCCCCAGACAGTCAGTCCTCTGTCAAGTTTCTTGTGCTTTTTTACAATCATACTTTTTGCATATCCAAGGAAAACGTATCTATATATAAAAACATAAAAATATTTTTTCTTTTTTTTAACGTTAAGTTAAATTGCATACGCTTTTCTTTTTTAAAAAATTATCGAGATTGGTTCAAGATGGTGGAGTAGAAGGACACGCTCTCACTTCCTCTGTCACAACTAAATGCTGAACACTCATCGACAGGAAGACACTGGAACTCACCAAAAAAGATAGCCCACATCCAAAGACAAAGGAGAAGCCACAGTGAGACGGTAGGAGGGGCGCAATTACAGAAAAATCAAATCCCATAACTGCTGGGCTGGTGACTCACAGACTGGCGAACACTTATACTGCAGAAGTCCACTCACTGGAGTGAAGGTTCTGAGCCCCACGTCAGGCTCCTCAACCTGGGGGTCCGGCAACGGGAGGAGGAATTCCTAGAGAATCAGACTTTGAAGCTTGTGGGATTTGACTGCAGGACTTCGACTGGACTGGGGGAAACAGAGACTCCACTCTTGGAGGGCACACACAAAGTAGTGTGTGCATCAGCACCAAGGGGAAGGAGCAGTGACCCCACAGGACACTGAACCAGACCTACCTGCTAGTGTTGGAGGGTCTCCTGTAGAGGCGGAGGTGGCTGTGTCTCACTATGAGGACAAGGACGCTGGCAGCAGAAGTTCTGGGAAGTACTCCTTGGCGTGAGCCCTCCCAGAGTCTGCCATTAGCCCCACCAAAGAGCCGGAGTAGGCTCCAGTGTTGAGTTGCCTCAGGCCAAACAACCAACAGGGAGGGAACCCAGCCCCACCCATCAGCAGACAAGCGGATTAAAGTTTTACTGAGCTCTGCCCACCAGAGCAATAGCAAGCTGTACCCACCACCAGTCCCTCCCATCAGGAAGCTTGCACAAGCCTCTCAGATAGCCTCATCCACCAGAGGGCAGACAGCAGAAGCAAGAAGAACTACAATCCTGAAGCCTGTGGAACAAAAACCACATTCACAGAAAGACAGACAAGATGAAAAGGCAGGGCTATGTACCAGATGAAGGAGCAAGATAAAACCCCAGAAAAACAACTAAATGGAGTGGAGATAGGCAACCTTCCAGGAAAAGAATAAAGAATAATGATAGTGAAGATGATCCAGGACCTCAGAAAACGAATAGAGGCAAAGATCGAGAAGATGCAAGAAATGTTTAACAAAGACCTAGAAGAATTAAAGAACAAACAAACAGAGATGAACAATACAGTAACTGAAATGAAAAATACACTAAAAGGACTCAATAGCAGAATAACTGAAGCAGAAGAATGGATATGTGACCTGGAAGACAGAATGGTGAAATTCACTGCCATGGAACAGAATAGAGAAAAAAGAATGAAAAGAAATGAAGACAGACTAAGAGACCTCTGGGACACCATTAAATGCAACAACATTTGCATTATAGGGATCCCAGAGGAGAAGCGAGAGAGAAAGGACCGAGAAAATATTTGAAGACATTATAGTTGAAAACTTCCCTAACATGGGAAAGGAAATAGCCACCCAAGTCCAGGAAGTGCAGAGTCCCATACAGGATAAACCCAAGGAGAAACACGCCAATACACATAATAATCAAACTGGCAAAAATTAAAGACAAAGAAAAATTATTGAAAGCAGCAAGGGAAAAATGACAAATAACATACAAGGGAAGTCCCATAAGGTTAACAGCTGATTTCTCAGCAGAAACTCTACAAGCCAGAATGGAGTGGCATGACATATTTAAAGTGATGAAAGGCAAGAACCTACAACCAAGATTACTCTACCTGGCAAGGATCTCATTCAGATTCGATGGAGAAATCAAAAGCTTTACAGACAAGCAAAAGCTAAGAGAATTCAGCACCACCAAACAGCTCTACAACAAATGCAAAAGGAACTTCTCTAAGTGGGAAACACAAGTGAAGAAAAGGACCTACAAAAACAAACCCAAAACGATTACGAAAATGGTAATAGGAGCTACATATCAATAATTACCTTAGGGCTTCTCTGGTGGTGCAGTGGTTGAGAGTCCGCCTGCTGATGCAGGGGACACAGGTTCGTGCCCCGGTCCAGGAAGATTCCACATGCCGTGGAGCGGCTGGGCCCGTCAGCCATGGCCGCTGGGCCTGCGCGTCTGGAGCCTGTGCTCCGCAACAGAAGAGGCCACAACAGCGAGAGGCCCATGTACCGCAAAATAATAATAATAATAATAATAATTACCTTAAACATGAATGGATTAAATGCTCCAACCAAAAGACACAGGCTCGCTGAATGGATACAAAAACAAGACCCATATATATGCTGTCTACAAGAGACCCAATTCAGACCTAGGGACACATACAGACTGAAAGCGAGGGGATGGAAAAAGATATTCCATGCAAATGGAAATCAAAAGAAAGCTGGAGTAGCAATACTCATATCTGATGAAATAGACTTTAAAATAATGTTACAAGAGACAAGGAAGGACACTACATAATGATCAAGGGATCAATCCAAGAAGAAGATATGACAAGATATAACAATTACAAATATATATGCACCCAACAGAGGAGCACCTCAGTACATAAGGCAACTGCTAACAGCTATAAAAGAGGAAATTGTTAGTAACAAGATAATAGTGGGGGAATTTAACACCTCACTTACACCAACGGACAGACCATCCAAACAGAAAATTCATAAGAAAACACAAGCTTTAAGTGACACAATAGACCAGATAGACTTAATTGATATTTATAGGACATTCCATCCAAAAACAGCAGATTACACTTTCTTCTCAAGTGCGCATGGAACATTCTCCAGGATAGATCACATCTTGGGTCATAAATCAAGCCTCAGTAAATTTAAGAAAACTGAAATCATATCAAGCATCTTTTCTGACCACAACGCTATGAGATTACAAATCAGTTACAGGGGAAAAAAACGTAAAAGACACAAACACATGGAGGCTAAACAATACGTTATTAAATAACCAAGAGATCACTGAAGAAATCAAAGAGGAAATCAAAAAATACCTAGAGACAAATGACAATGAAAACACGATGATCCAAAGCCTATGGGATGCAGCAAAAGCAGAACTAAGAGGGAAGTTTATAGCAATACAATCATACCTCACGAAACAATAAACATCTCAAATAAACAATCTAAGCTTACACCTAAAAGAACGAGAGAAAGAAGAACAAACAAAACTCAAAGTTAGTAGAAGGAAAGAAATCATAAAGATCAGAGCAGAAAAAAATGAAATAGAAACAAAGAAAACAATAGCAAAGATCAATAAAACTAAAAGCAGGTTCTTTGAGAAGATAAAAAGAATTGATAACCCATTAGCCAGACTCATGAAGAAAAAGAGGGAGAGGACTCAAATCCATAAAATTAGAAAACAAAAGAGGAGAACTTACAACACACACCGCAGAAATACAAAGCATCCTAAGAGACGACTACACACAACTCTATGCCAATAAAATGGACAACCTGGAAGAAATGGACAAATTCCTAGAAAGGTATAACTTTCCGAGACTGAACCAGGAAGAAATAGAAAATATGAACAGACCAATCACAAGTAAAGAAATTGAAACTGTGATTTAAAATCTTCCAACAAACAAAAGTCCAGGACCAGATGGCTTCACAGGCGAATTCCATCAAACATTTAGAGAAGAGCTAACACCCATCCTTCTCAAACTCTTCCAAAAAACTGCAGAAGAAGGAACACGCCCAAACTCATTCTATGAGGCCACCATCACCCTGATACCAAAACCAGACAAAGATACTACAAAAAAAGAAAATTATAGACCAATATCACTGATGAATATAGATGCAAAAAAGCTCAACAAAATACTAGCAAACAGAATCCAACAACAATTAAAAGGATCATACACCATGATCAAGTGGGATTTATCCCAGGGATGCAAGGATTCTTCAGTATATGCAAATCAATCAATGTGATACACCATATTAACAAATTGAAGGAAAAAACCATGTGATCATCTCAACAGATGCAGAAAAAGCTTTTGACAAAATTCCACACACATTTATGATAAAATCTCTCCAGAAAGTGGGCATAGAGGGAACTTTCCTCAACATAGTAAAGGCCATATATGACAAACCCACAGCAAACATCATTCTCAATGGTGAAAAGCTGGAAGCATCTCCTCTAAGATCAGGAACAAGACAAGGATGCCCACTCTCACCACTATTATTCAACATAGTTGTGGAAGTCCTAGCCATGGAAATCAGAGAAGAAAAAGAAATAAAAGGAATCCAAGTTGGAAAAGAAGAAGTAAAACTGTCACTGTTTGCAGATGACATGATACTATACATAGAGAATCCCAAAGGTGCCACCAGAAAACTACTAGAGCTAATCAATGAATTTGTTAAAGTAGTAGTATGCAAAATTAATGCACAGAAATCTCTTGCATTCCTATACACTAACGATGAAAAAGATGAAAGGGAAATTAAGGAAACAATTCCATTTACCACTGCAACAAAAAGAATAAAATACCTAGGAATAAACCTACCTGGGGAGACAAAAGACCTGTATGAAGAAGACTATACGACACTGATGAAAGAAATTAAAAATGATACAAACAGGGCTTCCCTGGTGGCGCAGTGGTTGAGAGTCCGCCTGCCGATGCAGGGGACACGGGTTCGTGCCCCTGTCTGGGAAGATCCCACGTGACGCAGAGCGGCTAGGACCGTGAGCCATGGCTGCTGAGCCTACGCGTCTGGAGCCTGTGCTACACAAGGGGAGAGGCCACAACTGTGTGAGGCCCGCGTACTGCAAAAAAAAAAAAAAAAAGATACAAACAGATGGAGAGATATACCATGTTCTTGGATTGGAAGAATAAATACTGCAAAAATGACTATACTACCCAAAGCAGTCTACAGATTCAATGCAAACCCTATCAAATTACCAATGGCATTTTTTACAGAACTAGAACAAAAAAATCTTAAAATTTGTATGGAGACACAAAAGACCCCGAATAGCCAAAGCGGTGTAGAGGGGGAAAAAAAGGGAGTTGGAGGAATCAGATTCCCTGACTTCATACTATACTACAAAGCTACAGTAATCAAGACAATATGGTACTGGCACAAAAACAGAAATATAGATCAATGGAACAGGATAGAAAGCCCAGAGATAAACCCACGCACCTATGGTCAACTAATCTATGACAAAGGAGGCAAGGATATACAATGGAGAAAAGACAGTCTCTTCAATAAGTGGTGCTGGGAAAACTGGACAGCTACATGTAAAAGAATGGAATTAAAACACTCCCTAACACCATACACAAAAATAAACTCAAAATGGATTAGAGACCTAAATGTAAGACCAGACACTATAAAACTCTTAGAGGAAAACATAGGAAGAACACTCTTTGACATAAATCACAGCAAGATCTTTTTTGACCCACCTCCTAGAGTCATGGAAATAAAACCAAAAATAAACAAATGGGACCTAATGAAACTTCAAAGCTTTTGCACAGCAAAGCAAACCATAAACAAGACGAAAAGACAACCCTCACAATGGGAGAAAATATTTGCAAACAAATCAATGGACAAAGGATTAATCTCCAAAATATATAAACAGCTCATGCAGCTCAATATTAAAAAAAACAAACAACCCAATCCAAAAATGGGCAGAAGACTTAAATAGACATTTCTCCAAAGACGTACAGATGGCCAAGAAGCACAATGAAAAGCTGCTCAACATCACTAATTATTAGAGAAATGCAAATCAAAACTACAATGAGGTATCACTTCACACCAGTTAGAATGGACATCATCAGAAAATCTACAAACAACAAGTGGTGGAGAGGGTGTGACCCAGCAATCCCACTACTGGGCATATACCCAGAGAAAACCATAATTCAAAAAGACATGCACCCCAGTGTTCAGTGCAGCACTATTTACAATAGCCAGGTCATGGAAGCAACCTAAATGCCCATCGACAGACGAATGGATAAAGAAGATGTGGCACGTATATACTACGGAATCATTATTCAACCATAAAAAGGAACGAAATTGGGTCATTTGTAGAGACATGGATGGAACCAGAGACTGTCATACAGAGTGAAGTAAGTCAGAAAGAGAAAAACAAATATCGTATGTTAGTGCATATATGTGGAACCTAGAAAAATGGTACAAATAAACTGGTTTGCAGGGCAGAAACTGAGACACAGATGTAGAGAACAAAGGTATGAGCATCAAGGGGGGAAAATGGCAGTTGTGTGTGTGTGTGTGTGTGTGTGTGTGTGTGTGTGTGTGATGAACTGGGAGATTGGGATTGACATATATATACTTACATGTACAAAATAGATAACTAATAAGAACCTGCTGTCTAAAAAATAAATTAAATTCCAAAAAGAACTATTTATTTATTTTTTAGCTGCGTTGGGTCTTCATTGCTGCACACAGGCTTTTTCTCTAGTTGCGGTAAGCGGGGTCTACTCTTCGTTCTGGTGCACCAGCTTCTCATTTTGGTGGCTTCTCTTGCTGTGGAGCACCAGCTCTAGCTGCGCAGGCTTCAGTAGTTGTGGTGCGTGGGATCAGTAGTTGTGGCTCGCGGGCTCTAGAGCGCAGGCTCAGCAGTTGTGGTGCACGAGCTTAGTTGCTCCATGGCATATGGGATCTTCCCGGACCAGGGATTGAACCCATGCCCCTGCATTGGCAGGGGGATTCTTAACCACTGTGCCACCAGGGAAGTCCCTTTTTTTCATTTTACCATGTGATTTGGAGATTCGTCCACACCAGTGCATAGAGGAGTTCTTCCTTTTTTAAACAGCTGCATAAGATTTCATCACAGCATTTATTTAACCAGGATCCCAGGGAGAACATTTAAAATGTTTCCAGGACTTCCCTGGTGGTGCAGTGGTTAAGAATCCGCCTGCCAATGCAGGGGACATGGGTTCGAGCCCTGGTCTGGGAAGATCCCATCTGCCAAGGAGCAACTAAGCGCGTGTGCCACAACTACTGAGCCCACACACCACAACTACTGAGGCCCGCAAACCTAGAGCCTGAAAAGAAGCCACCGCAATGAGAAGCCTGCGCACCACAACGAAGAGTAGCCCCCACTCACTGCAACTAGAGAAAGCTCGCACAGAAATAAAGACACAATGCAGCCATAAATAAATAAATTAAATTAAATGTTTCCAGTCTTCTGCTACTACAGTGAATAACATGGTGTAACATGGGTTAATATTTTACATTTAAATCTTTGATGCATATGGAATTTATCTTGCTGTAAGGTATATGGCTCAAACTTCTTTTTTCCTAAATGACTACTTATCATCTCAATAACCTATGTTGAATAAAACATTTTTCTGCCCACTGATTTAAAATGCAACAGTAATCAAAGACTGGAGCCACTAGATTTTAAGCAGGAGAATGTATAATTAAATTTGCTTTCATTTATTTTTGTCTTGGGTAAAGGGTGCTTTTTTGTTTTGTTTTTTGTGGGTTTTTTGTTTGTCTGTTTGGTTGGCTTTCAGGGTTTTTTTGCGGAATCTTAGTTCCCCCACCAGGGATCAAACCTGTGCCCCCTGCAGTGGAAGCATGAAGTCCTATCCTCTGGACGACCAGGGAAGTCCCATATCTTAGTTAGAGCTTTTGATGTAATCATTTCAACTATATGGAATTCTGTTTTATTCTGGGGATAAGCCCTGAAAAAATAAGAAATCTTCCTTTCTATGTCCATTGTAAAAATCCAGATTCACAGTCATATACGTGGCAACCCTATGATAAATATAACTTTATTATCCCACTTTATAGACTGGAAAACTGAAGCAGTGAGAAATTAAGAAAGTTGATCGATATCACACTAGTAAGTGACTGAGTCCAAGCTATTCACCATTATGATACAGACCTGCTTATTTTAAAGAAACATCAAATGATGGAAAGATGCCTCTTCCTTCTACCATTAGCCCCCTCTACGCTGAGACACTACTGCTTTTCCCCTCTGGTCTCCGGAGTGCAATGACTTAATATTTCTGGCTTTGAGGTTGGTTTACACTCTAAATGACACTTTCAGCTTCCTCTGCTATCAGCAGCCCCGGGGCCTCCTTCCTGCCTCTTTCCATCAAGATCTGCTCCAACTTTCACCTGTTTCCCTTTGAGCTGGGGAATCTCTAGTTTCACTGCAATTCCTGGTTTCTGCTGGTCGAACTGCTTCTTGTGCAGAGACTTTACACACTTGAAAAATTAAGTCACTGTCACCAAGGACTGTGTGGTCAGGGAAGGCAAGTTTCATCCTCCTTCTACCAACACTCAAAGGGCAAATGATTTGTCTCAGGACCTATACTGAATGCAGGGCCCTGGAGCTAATTATGGCCGAACATTTATTGAGCAGATGGTAGGCTCTTTATATTCTCTTTCACTGAATTCTCACAGTAACTGTGTGAGGGATGTGGCCTGGCTGAGCAGGTGGCAGGTGGAGGCCTTGGTGGTCCACGCTCGTCACAGACACAGGACAGCTTTCCAACAGCCTGGGAAAGGCACTGTGTTGGGGAGGAATGACTGGGAGTTCTCCTAGATAAACCTGACACTGTCAGACACTGCCAGAAGGAAGATCATGTCAGGAGGGAGGCTTACAGAGCAGGATCGGGATTTTGAAGCATCAAGTGTAAATTTACTCATCTTTTTGTCTACCTGGCATTCCATCTCATTTGAAGGTCATCTGGCTGGGTGGCCCAGTGTCTGTCTGTCCAGCTGGAGATCTGTGTGGCTCACTGAGTGTGGCTCACCTGTCTAGATGGGGTCTGTCTGGCTGCTGTCTTTCTGGCTGGGGGTCTGCATGTCTGTCCAGCCATGGGCTTGTCTGAGGATCTTTTCAAGTTGGGAGTCGGTCTGTCTGCAGTTTAGTTTTCCAGCTGAGTCTACTTGGAGGTTTACCAGTCTATCAGTATGAGGTCAGTCCATCTGACTGTGAGGCTAGAGGGCTGTCTTGCTGGCTGCAGATTTGTCTGCCAAGCTGGTGGTCTGCGTGCATCTGCTGTCCAGCTCAAGGGCTGGAGGCTTGTCTGGCTAGAAGCCTGTGTGAACAGCTAGGGGTCTGACTTGTTGGGGTCCAGTCATCTGTCCAGATGGGAGTCTACCCGTTCATCTGGTTTGGGGGTCTGTTCATCCAACTTGGGATCTAGCTGGCCAGTTGGCTTGGGGTCCATTTATTTCTCTGGCTGAGGATGGTGTCTCATTGTGGCTGGGAATCTATCTGTCCGACTAGGAGTCCACCCATCCAATGGGGTCCTATGTATCTGAGGGCTAGGAGCCCATCTGTCTAGCAGGGATTCCATTTACCTGAAGGATTTGCAGTGTGTGTCCAACTGGCAGATGGTCTGGGTAGTGGAGGATCTGTCTGGCTCATGATGCTTTTTCTATATGAGGGTCCATCTGCCTATCTGACCAGTTGACTGCCTTAGTGTCCACCTGGCTGTCTTCCCAGCAGAAGATATATCAATTTCTCTGCCAAAATGGGGGGTCTGCCCACCTGTCTGCCTAGTTGGAAGTCTGGCTGGCTGGGTGGGGTGTCTGTGCAATCAAGGGTCCGTGTGGCTAGTATCTGCCTGGCTGGAGTCCAGTTGGCTAGTTGGGAGTCTGTGTGACTAGGCTGTCAGGCTGTCTGCCCACATGGGGGTGGGTCTGTGTAGCTGGGATGTCTATCTAGCTGAGAGGACATCTGTGTCTATTCAGCTGGGGATCTCTTTACATCTGCCTGGGAGTCTGTCCAGCCAAGGGTTTATCTGGCTGATGTCTGTCTAGCTGCTTAGCTAGGGGAAGTGGTCTGTCTTTTTGGTGGTCTCTTTTGCATGGGGTGGTCTGTTAGGCTGTTGGTGGGTCACTCTCTCTGGCTGGAGGTCCACCCATGGACTGTCCCTCTGAAGGTCTGGCTAAGGGAATTGCTATATGCCTGTCCAGGTTGGGATTCCATCTGTCTGCCTGCCCATCTGGGGATCTTTTCACCTGTCTGAAATCAGTCTGCTTGGCTGTTATTATGCCTGGCTTCCATCTGTCTGAATGGTGGAGGGCAACGGGGGTCCATCCATCTCCCTGTGTCATAAGCTGAGTGTCTGAGTGAGGGAGGCTCAGATACTGAGATGAACCAGTCCTTCAAGTGGTGAAGGGGACAGTCTCCAGAAGCCTATCTGTCCATCCTCCCCTTCACAGCCGAGAGCCCTGCCCAGACTCTTGGGGTTGGATTTTTTCTTGAATATGCTCAGTGTAACCTCATCAGCCATCGTCAACCAACTACCTCCCCAGGCCTCACGCCTTGAACGCTATGATCACTGAGGCAAAGCCCCCATATTTTCCACACTGAGAAACTTTTATTTTGATTCAGCCCAGCAACCCCATTCCCAGCACTTCACGGAGTCGAGCACGGCCCTCAGCAGTCCAGGAACCCACGTGGACCAAGCACCCAACAGGCAGGCAAGGGCGCTGCACTCACACGCGGGTCCACTCAGCAGGCGGGTCCCGGGGTCCTTTAGGCCTTCCAATGCGCAGGTTGAAGCCTGGAAAAGGAAGGGCACCGTAGGGATCACGGAGAAGCTGAGGTGCAGAGAGGTAGGCAACTCGTGGAAAGTCACCACCAAGCCTCCAGGCCCTCACGGTTTGCTGCAGACACATCCACAGGACTCCGAGGGCGTGTGTTTTCCTAACACCATCTCAAAGCCCCAAATGCCTGGGATTCAGTTAAAACTGTAGAGAGTCCCAGCGACCCAGGCTGTCTGACTTACCTAGACCACCAGTCTGAGCTCCATCTACCACGTCCTCGTAGGCGCCAGGCCCTGCTGGGCTTTGGTCAACAGGAACTGCGGGCAGAAAACCACCTAACAGATCGGCTCACGTCGCCCCTCGAAGTTCCAGAGAGCCACTCGGAGGCAAATGCGCATCCTCCCAGGCCAGAGAAGGCAGGCTGGGGGCCGGGCGCCGGGGCCCAGCAGGAGGGTGCGTGGCCAGGGGCGTGACCAAATCAGAGACCTCCGCCCAGACTAGGTGGTCGGGCCAGAGACCGCGGTTTGGCCCGGGACGCTTCCGGGCGTGACCAGAGGACGGGCGGTTGTCCCAGAGGCGTGGCCGGGGAAGCCAGGACAGCAGCCTCCGGGGCGTGACCGGGCCGGACTCGGTGGAGGTGCGGGGTCGGGGGGCGCGCCTCGTGGCCTCCGGGCCCTCCAGACCGCAGCCACAGGGGGTTGGGAGACGGAGCAGGTCGGGGCCAGCACTCCCCAGACCCGCGCCCGGGCCGCGTCGACTTACCGCGTCCGGGCAGCGGCCCGCGCCCGTCCTCCGCGTGCGCCTGGGGCCGCCGGGCGCGCGGCGTCACCTGGCTGTAGAGGGGCGTCTCCTCCGCGCCGCGCGCCCGCGCGCCCGCCCCTGTCCCGGTGCCCGCGGGGGCCGCGCGCTTCTGCACCACAGCGTACGTGTCGGCCATGGCGAGGCCCGGGGGCCCGGGCACCGAGATGCTCCTGCGGGTGGGGAGGAAGTGAAGCGGCGGCGCCGAGGCTGGGGAGGGAGGGGGTAGCGCGCTCGGCGCGCAAACCACGGGCTTCCTTTCCGCCCGAGGCGGCGCGCAGTTACGGAGCGAGGAGGTGGAGGTGGTAGCGTCTCTGGGGAAAGGGGTCTCGTCTCTGTGTCCCTAACGCCCAGCAGGTTGGGTGGGTGAAGGAAGGAAGGGGCCAGCCTGGCAGGTGAATGGGGCAAAATATTGGTATTGAGGATTGGTCATTTCTGTGTAGTTGTCTGTTGAATAAATGAATGAGGAAGTGACATCTAAAGAGAAGCAAGGGAGAGTCTCAAAATGGAGGTCTGGTCTCAGGGACCAAGGGCTGAAGTCTCTGCTGCACCCGACATGAGGCCTTACAGTTGGGTGGCCTCAAAAAATATCTGCTGAATTAGTCAGTGGAAAAGCGAGGAGAGGACTAACATCGGGAGCTAGCCTGAGGGGCAGAGGCAATGGGATCTCTGGGATTAAAGAATCATCTTGGGGAGTGTTCCCAGAGCTCAGCTGCAAAAAAGGGCCAGTGAATACTTGGTGAACTGAAGGGCAAGGAAGGGGCTGGTGTTTCAAGGGTGAGGAAAGGGCCAGCCTCCAAGTACGAGAACGTCAACATGGAAGACTGAGGGGAGGGGGCTGGGTACCTGAGGACCCCGCTGGATGGCCGGGCTATGGCAGGAAGGGTGTGGGAAGTCCGGAGGGAGAAGGCATCATCGTAGAGTGGGGCACAATTCTGGGGAAAGGCAGGAGGGAAAGGCATGAGGCTTCGGAGGACGCTGTCCAGGCTCCTAGTGGTGCGAGGTCACTGTGGGCTCTGTGGGGGAAGCTTAAGGGGGGACAGTGATAATGGAGCAAGGAGGACAAAGGTAGATATCATAGTGCGTCAGTCCCTGCTCCCGGAGGGAGTCCAAGGGCTGGATGCTGGCGCTGGTGGTAGCCATAGACCTCTGCTCTGGGTCCTGGTCTCTGAGGATTGGAAGGGGGCCGTGGTACCTCCTTGAGGTTCTGGTAGTGAGGGCTGGCATTTTGGAGAGCTGAGAGGAACATCTGAGCCACTGTGTGGTACAGGAACCTGTACTGCTCCTGAGGGGGTGGGGGAGGGAAGAGGGGTCATCGAGAAGGGAAGACCAGAACAGGAAGGATATGTCCTTGGAACGAGGAGACCCGGCTCCCACCTCTGTCTGTATGGCTGCAGGCCGCTGCCTCCGAATCTCGAGGACCACATTGAAGAGGCTGAAGTTAGGTGGGATCATCTAGGGCAGAGAGACGGGCACTTGAGCAGGACCTCATAGGCACAGGACCCACACTGCGCTTTGTATGCCCTCTTCATACCTGGGTCAGGAGCAACTGTCTCACATAATCCAGGGTGCACAGGACACCTGTTCGCCCACAGCCCGCACTGACAAGTGAGAATCAGAGTGAGCTCGGTCAGGGCCTGCCTGCAACCCCTTTTAAAGGGGGCATTTGGGGCTGCGGGTGAGGGCCTTAATGGAGTGTCCCCTGCAGCACTTTCTGATTCCCAGAATCCCAGATTATAATTTGAAAGGAAAACCTTTCTAATTGCTTATATTTGTTGAGCATCAACTGTGTACTTACTCCCTAGCGGACAGTCTGTGCTCAGTAAATACTAACCATTTCAGCTGTAACTTGAGCAAGTGTGGCCTCAGGTTTCTTGAAACAGGCACTCAGACTGTAAGACTGGCTCCAAGCCCTGCACTATCCTCCCTGTCCCCTCTCCACCACCATCCCCTCTGTCTCACCAGACCCCCATAAAGCCCATTTTCCTAAACCTGCAGTGGACACAGAGGGGGCTGGGGCCAGATCCCTGGAGGTGCCGGGCTTCCTCCACCATGGCGAGCACGTGGTCGGGATTGCTAGGGACCCCTCTGTCTGGCCAGGACATATACTGCAGCTGGTACACAGAGCGGGATTCCTGAAACACAGGAAATGAGGGGCAAAGAATGAAAAAAGAAAGAAAAGCATTTATTGAGCCCCTATTACATGTCAGCCCTAGTTCTCCACATCATCCATTTAAATGCAACAGATAATAACTGAAGAGATGGGTACTATTGTTAATGCACATTTTACAGATGAGAAAAAAGAGACAGGAAACAGCTCTCCCTATGTGGGAGTCTCCTCCTCCCCTTTCAGTACCTTCTGGAAGGTGACCTGAAGGGTCCTGAGCGTGATGTCTGCATTCAGCCATGTCTCCCTTGTCTGTGGATATGGGGCATGTGAGAAGAGGGCAGAGAACAAAGATCACAGGTACCAAAAGACATATTTACAAAAAACAAAGCGTTTCTGATTAAAAATCAAATACAGGGAGTTCCCTGGTGGCCTAGTGGTTAGGATTCTGGGCTTTCACTGCCGTGGCCTGGGTTCAATCCCTGGTCAGGGAACAGAGATCCTGCAAGCCATGCAGCATGCCCCCCCCCCCAAAAAAAAACAAAAGAAAAATCAAATACAAACAACGTATTTTTAAAAATTAATTTAGCCCGAATATCTCCCATGGCTTTTGTGTAGGAAACATTTCACAAAGGGGAGAAAGAGGAACTATGATTAAATATCCAACAAGCTCACTACAATGAAACAAAGAAACGTCTTTTGTTCTAAAACAAGTTTCATTGTATTTATTCAATACCAATTGTATTTATGACTTATGAGAGATTTTCCTGAGTTCTTTTGAAAGGGTAAGAGAAATAAGAATTTTAAGAACCTAACCAGGCACATGGACATTTACAGAGATAACCATGATAGTAGTTAAAATGCAAAAACAGTGTATAATGAGTTCTGACTATTTGCAATGCTAATACCAGAGCGCTCCCTGCAGTGTGAGGGGGACTGTGAGAAAACTGTTCAGGCCCAGCCCAAAAGCTTTCCACTCAGAATCATCTGTGAAATCTTCCACAACATTCCAAGACTTCATAAAGTGCTGTTCCCACCTCTGCCCCAGCTCACCAGAGTGATGCAGAAAAGCCCAATCTGCAGTGGCTCCTGTTCTTGGGCCCAATAACGCTCACACTTTTTCTGCAAAAGGCAAGGAGAAAAGGGCAGAGAGTGAAGAGGGGCAGTCTGCCTCAGAGTTCAGATCAACACATGCACACCCCGCATGGGACAGCTCAGGTTGCTGGTGGAAGCACAGACAGCTGAAACTTCAAAGGAGGCCAGGCCGCAGAACCTCATCAGAGTAAACACAGACAGACTCAATGGAGATGTGAGCTTCTGACTATGCAGGAGGAAGACAGTCCAGAATATTCTACTTCTGTAAGCAACTGAAAACCTGGACAAAATATATGAGCCACTATTTTCAGACACTGGTCCACAGCCTTGCAGGACTGTGATCACTGAACAACCGGAAACACATGAGTCAAACCTTATGACCTCCCCAGCTTACTGCCAAGAGGCAGTAACCAGGCTGCAGAACGTGGAGAGTTTGATGAGCCCACTGAGTTGAGGAACCAGAGATCTTGGCTCGGGGAGGCCAAGGCAGAGGTCTTGAGAGAACAGCACTATGCAAACAAAAGCAAAGAACTCCAGAAGTCTGCACAGGGGTCCCCTTAAGTCTTTAGCTGAATAATGATCTGGGCACATATGACACGAAATCCCATGAAGCTAGGAAGGAATAACTTCCCGTGAAGGAATAATAGCTAGGAAACTATAAGATGAACATTTCCTAGGGCTCACAGTGAGACAGAAATAATTTACATTTCCTCCAGCCACAGTGGAGAGACCTGAGTGATTAAAAGGGGCATTCAGTAGGGAACCTGAAGGATCAAACATTGAAAGTAGAAGAACTTAGTTCTAGAATAAAGGCTTCTCTAGACTTGCCCTAAAAAAGCTTAGAAACAAACCTTAAAATGATCAAATATCTAAAAGTAACTTAACTGCATTCCACAAAAAGTCCAACACTTTTTAAAGGAAGGTAAAAAATCCAAAACTTACTTTTGTAAAATTTAAAATATTGGGGCTTCCCTGGTGGCGCAGTGGTTGAGAATCTGCCTGCTAATGCAGGGGACACGGGTTCAAGCCCTGGTCTGGGAGGATCCCACATGCCACGGAGCAACTGGGCCCGTGAGCCACAGCTGCTGAGCCTGCGCGTCTGGAGCCTGTGCTCCGCAACAAGAGAGGCCGCGATAGTGAGAGGCCCGCGCACTGTGATGAAGAGGCGCCCCCACTCACCGCAACTAGAGAAAGCCCTCACACAGAAACGAAGATGCAACACAGCAAAAATAAATTAATTAATTAATAAACTCCTACCCCCCCCCAAAAAAAAAAAAATTTAAAATATTGAGCATCCAATAAAAATTTACTAGACATACAAAGAAGCAAGAAAATATGTCCTAGACCCAGGAGAAAAAGCAGCAGAAAAAGACCCAATAGAGATGAGAAAACAAGCAGACAAAGACTTTGAAACAGCCTTTATAAATATTATAAATATGTTCCAAGATGAAAAGGAAACCACGAAAGAGATGAAAGTGAAATAAAAGATATAAAAAAGACCCAAATGGAACTTCTAGAGAGGAAAAATAAAATATATGAAATAAAAAATTCACTGTCTAAGACCCAGGAAAAGATGTTCAACATCAGTAATTATTAGAGTGATGCAAATCAAAACTACAATGATGTACCACCTCACACTGGTCAGAATGGCCATGATGAAAATGTCTACAAATAACAAATGCTGGAGAGGGTGTGGAGAAAAGGGAACCCTCCCACATTGCTGGTGGGAATGTAAATTGGTGCAGCCACTATGGAAAACAGTATGGAGGTTCCTCAAAAAACTAAAACTAGAGTTACCATATGATCCAGGAATCTCACTCCTGGGCATACATCCGAACAAAGCTATAATTTGAAGAGATACATGCACCCCTGTGTTCATAGCAGCGCTACTCAAAATAGCTAAGATATGGAAACAACCTAAATGTCTATCGACAGATGAATGGATAAAGAAGACGAGGTATATATATACAATATACTCAGCCATAAAAAAGAATGAAATAATGCCATTTGCAGCAACATGGATGGACCTAGAGATTATCATACTAAGGGAAGTAAGTCAGAAAGAGAAAGACAAATACCATAGGATATCACTAAATATCTAACATATGACACAAATAAACTTATCTACAAAACAGAAACAGACTCACAGAGATACAGAACAGACTTGTAGTTGCTGTGGGCAAGGGGGTGGGGAGGGATGGACTGGAAGTTTGGGATTAGCAAATGCAAACTATTATATATAGAATGGATAAACAACAAGGTCCTACTGTATAGCACAGGGGAATATATTCAATATTCTGTGATAAACCATAATGGAAAAGAATATGAAAAATAAAATTCACTCTCTAATAGCAGATTAGACACCAGAAGATCAGTGAACACAAAGGCATAGCAATAGAAACTATTCAAAATGAAAAAGAGAGAGAAAAAATGGGGAAAAAAAACTAACAGAGAATCAGATACCAGTGGAAATATATATCAAGTGGCCTAATGTATGTGTACCTGGAGTCCAGAAGGAGAGGAGAGGGGAGAATAGAAGCTATTTTTGAATAAACAATAGCTGGAAAATTTTCCAAATTTGATAAAACTATGAACCCACAGATCCAAGAAGGTCAATGAACCAGAGGGAGAATAATCATAAAGAAAGCCACACCAAGGTAACTCATGATCAAATTGCTGAAAAACAATGATAAAGAAAAAATCTTAAAATCATCACACATAAAAAAGACACATTACATACTGAGGAATAAGGATGACAGCAGAATTTTGTCAGGAACTCTGCAAGCCAGAGATCAATGCTGTGAGACCCTAAAAATGCTGAAATTTAAAAAAAAATAACTTTCAGACAAAAGCTGAGAGACTTTGTCACAAGCAAAACAGCACTACGAGAAATATTAAAGTAAGCTTTTCATACAAAAGGAACCAGGTGGAATACAGACCTACACAAAGGGATGAAGAGTAAAGAAAAAAGTAAATAGGTAGCTAAATGTAAAAGGTATTTCTCATTTTTAACATCTTGAAAAGATAATCTAGTGAATTTTACCAAAAAAGTAGGAATTAATAGCAACCCTTCACAAACTTTTCCAAAAAATTGAAGGAACATTTGCCAACATATTTTATGAGACCAGTATTACTCTGCTACCAAAACCAGACAGATATCACAAGAAAAGAAAACTACTAAGCAATGTCTCAAGAATATAGACAGAAGAATCCTCAACACAATATTAACAAAGGATTTTACACAGCATCAGGTGGGATTAATCCCAGGAACACATATATGAAAATCAATACATGAAGGTCAATCAATATCATATACCATAATAATAGAAAATGAAACAAAAACACATGATCAGGGCTTCCCTGGTGGCACAGGTTGAGAGTCCGCCTGTGCTGATGCAGGGGATATGGGTTCGTGCCCCGGTCCGGGAAGATCCCACTTGCCGCGGAGCGGC
>NW_006790475.1:987355-1007485 GCF_000442215.2 Lipotes vexillifer | reverse complement strand
ACCCCCAAAAAAAAAAAAAAAAAAAAAAAAGATCAACTTAATAGATGCAGAAAAAACAATCTGAACAAAATCCAATAACTTTGCATATAAAAATATGAAGGGAACTAGACATAGAAAGGAAATTCCCCATCTTGATTTAAAAAGCAAAGCCAACAACAACAACAACAACAACAGATATCTACCAAAACCTACAGCTAACCTAATACTTAATGGTGAAAGACTGAATGTTTTGTGGTTAAGATCAGGAACAAGACAAGAATGTTTGCACTTTTTTGTACTGGAAGTTGTAGGCAGTGCAATTAGGAAAAAAGAAATGAAGGAAGGAAAGGAGGGAAGGTGGGAGGGACGAAGCAAGAGTGAGAAAAAAGGAAAGAATAGAAAAGAAAAGAAAAGAAAAAAAGATAGGGAGAGAAGGAAGAAGAAAGAAAGGAAGGGAGGTTACCCAGATTGGAAAGGAAGAAGCAAAAGTATGTCAACTTGCAGATAGCATGATATTATATATAGAAAACCCTAAAGAATGCGCGCGCACGTGCACACACACACACACACACACACACACACACACACACACTATTAGAACTAATAAGTGAGTTCGGCAAGGTTGCAGGATACAAAATCAATATAGAAAAATCAACTGTATTTTCATATTTAAAAAACTATTATTTGCAATACCTCCCCCCCCCCCCAGAATTGATAGATTCAATGAAATCCTTATCAGAATCCTAGAAGGCTTTTTGAAGATATGGGCAAGCTGATCTTAACATTAATATATAAACAATATGTTAACATTAATAAATGTGTTATGGATTCCCAAGACTGCCCTCAGGTTTGATGACTCAATAGGAGGGCTCACAGGACTCAGCATAGAGTTGTACTTGTGGCTACAATTTATCACAATGAAAGGTTACAGGATAAAACAGCAAAGGGAGAAGGCGCACAGGGTGAAGTCTGCAGGAAACAGGGTGCCAGCTTCCAAGGGTCTTCTCCCAGTGGAGTCACATAGAATGTGCTTAATTCCTCCAGAATGAGTTGTGACCACACATGTGAAATGTCCACAGGGACATTTAGGAATTCAGTGCCCAGGGTTTTTACTGGGGGACTCTATGTGGTATGTAGGCACCTCTGACTAGCATGTGACAAAACTTCAGACTCCCAGAGGGAAAGCAGATGTTCACATAAACCTACTGTCACATAGACACGCTGTCTGTATAAACAGTTTAGGCATGGTGAGCCACTCTTATTAGAAATCCAATTTCCAGTCAAGAGCCAACCTTGCAGGAAGTTCTTTTTAAGCATAAGCATTTATGCCTGCTATGTTAACTCTTTTCTGCATGGCAAGTGACCCAGAATAGCCAAAACAATCTTGAAAAAAGAAAAACAAATTTGGAGGACTCACACTTCCTGATTTCAAAACTTACCACAAACCTACAATACCGTGTAGTACTGGCACAAAGATAGACATGTCGATCAATGGAATAGGATTGAGAGTCCAGAAATAAACCTTTACGTGTACACTCAATTGATTTTCAACAAAGTACCAAGACCATTCAATGGGAAAAGCACAGTCTTTTTAACAAATGGTGCTAGGACAACTGGGTATCTATAAACAAAAGAATGAATTTGGACCTCTGTCTTACACCATATACAAAAATTAACTCAAAATGAATCAGAGACCTAAACATAAGAGAGAAAACTATAAAACACTTAGAAGAAAACATAGGAGTAAATCTTTTTGACCTTTGGTTAGACAATGACTTATTAGATACAACATCAAAAGCACATCAAAACAATAGATTGGAAGTCTTCAAAATTAAAAATCGTTTGTGCTTCAAAGGACACTATAAAAAAAATGAAAAGACACCCACACAATGGAAAAAAATATTTCTAAATCATATACTGATAAGGGGCTTGTATTCAGAAGAATTCTTACAACCCAATAATAAAAAGATAACTAACCCAATTAAAAAATGGGCAAAGGACCGAAACAAATATTTCTCCAAAGAAGACATGCAAATGGAAAAATAAGCACATGAAAAGATGTTTGGTAAATGCAAACCAAATCCACAAATCCACCTCATTAGGCAAATGCAAACCAAAACTGCAATGAGATACCACTTCCCATCCATTAGGATGGCTAATAAAAACAAAAGTGAAAACAGAAAATAACATGTCTTGGTGAGTGTATGGAAAAATGGAACACTTGTGCATTGCTGGTGAGAATATAAGGTGGTCCAGCCACTGTGGAAAGCAACAACAAAATTAAACACAGAATTGCCATATGATCCAGTAATTAATTCTACTACCCAAAAGAATTGAAAACAAGGACTCAAAACAGATACTTACGTACTAATGTTCATAGCAGCACTATCACAATAACCAAAAGGTAGAAACAACCCAAATGTCCATCAATAGGTGAATGGATAAACAAAATGTGGTACATACATACAATGAAACGTTATTCAGCCTTAAAAAGAATGAAATTCTGATACACTCTCCAACATGGATGAACCTTGAAAACCTGATAAATGAAATAAGTCAGACACGAAAGAACAAGTATTGTATGACTCCACTGATAAGAGGTACCTAGAAGAGGCAAATTAATAGAGACAGAAAGTAGAATAAAGGTTACCAACAGCTGCAGGAAGGGGAAATGGGAAGAAACTGTTAAATGGATACAGAGTTTCTGCTTGGGATGATGAAGAAGTTCTGGAATTGGACAGTGGTAACGGTTTGCAACACTGTGACTGTACTTAATGTTCCAAAATTGTACACTTGAGATCGTTAAAATGGCAAAATTTATGTTATGTATATTTTACCACAACTGAAAAAAAAAAAAAAAAGACCCAATGAGTACAACTTCACATCCAACAGGATACCAAAAATGAAAAAGACAGACAATAACAAGTGTTGGTAAGAATGTAGAGAAACTGGAACCTCCATACGTTGCTGGCTGAAATGTAAAATGATATAGCCACTGTGGAAAACAGTTTGGCAGTTCCTCAAAATGTTAAAAATAGAGTTTACCATACGACCCAGCAATTCCACTTCTAGGTATATATCCAAGAGAAATGAAAACATACTTCTACACAAAAACTTTCACGTGAATGTTTATAGCAGCAACATTCATAATCACCAAAAAGTGGAAACAGCTCAAATTCTATAAAGTGATTAATGGATATATAAAATGTGGTAGATCCATTCAATGGAATGTTATTCAGCAATAAGAACGGGTGAAGTATTGATGCATGCTACAATATACATTAGCCTTAAAACACAACCTTAGTCAAAGAAGCCAGTCATGAAAGACAACATATCATATGATTCCAGTTATAGGAAAAGTCCAGAGGGGGCAAATCCACAGAGACCAAAAATAGATTAGTAGTTGCCTAGGGTGGAGTTTGGTAGGAAATGCAGCATGACTGCTAATAGATACAGGGCTTCTTTATGGGGTGATGAAAAGGTTCTGAAATTCATTGTGGCGATGACTGTATAACTCAGGAATATACTAACAACAATTGCATTGCACACTTTAGGTGGATGAATTGTATCTCAATAAAGTTGTTTTTTTTAAAGATAATCTGTAGGAAAAATAATAGCAGTGTGTTGTGTAGTATATTTTAAGTTTAGAATCAAACCTAGGGCAACAATAGCTTGAAGCATGGAAAGAGAAAATTGAAATATGCTGTTGTAAAGTTCTCACATTTTACATGAAATGATATAATATTATTTGAACATAGACTGTGATAAGTACACATTCCACTAAGCACACAAGCACATAATACAAAGAGATATAACTAATAAGTGAATAATGACTGTGAAACAGAGTCATAAAAATTCTCAGTAAAAAAGAAGACAGGAAATAAGAAAGGAATAAAGAACAGGTAGAACAAATAGAGAACAAATAGCAAAATCATAGATTTAGACACATTATTGACACATTATAGACTAAATACTCCAATAAAAGGCAGAGATTGTCAGACTGGATAAAAAAGTACCCACAATATGTCAGCTATAAGCAACACAGTTTAAAAATAAAAATGGGGAATTCCCTGGAAGTCCAGTGGTTAGGACTCTGCACGTCCATTGCAGGGGGCATGGGTTCAGTCCCTGCTCAGGGAACTAAGAGGCTGCAAGCCCTGCGGTGCAGCCAAAAAAATAAATAATAAAATAAAATAAAATAAATAAAAATGAACACAGATAAAAAGTAAAAGAATTAAAATAGAGATATCATGCACACTCTAATCTAAAGAAGTTTAAATGGCTATATTAATATCAAAGTACACTTCAGAGAAAGGGATATTACCCTTTTCCTTTTAGAGATAAAAGGGACATTACATATTGAAAACAGAATTGTTTTTGTTTTTGTTTTTGCGGTACGCAGTCCTCTGACTGTTGTGGCCTCTCCCGTTGCGGAGCACAGGCTCCGGACACGCAGGCTCAGCAGCCATGGCCCACGGGCCCAGCTGCTCCAAGGCATGTGGGATCTTCCCGGACCGGGGCACGAACCCACGTCCCCTGCATCGGCAGGCGGACTCTCAACCACTGTGCCACCAGGGAAGCCTGAAAACAGAATTGATTCATCAGGAAGACATAATCCTAACTGTATAAGCACTCAATTATAGAGTTGTAAAATATCTGAAGCAAAAACTGACAGAACTGAAAGGAGAAATAGATAAATCTAAAATCAGAGTTAGAGATTTCAACACTCCTCTTTCGGCAAATAATAGGACAAGTAGATGAAAAAAAGTAAGAATAGGGACTTCCCTGGTAGTCCAGTGGTTAAGACTCTGCCCTTCCACTGCAGGGGGCACCCTTCCAGTGCAGTGGGCACAGGTTCGGTCCCTGGTCAGGGGAACTATGATCCCACATGCCACGTGCCCAAAAAGAAAAAAAAACAGTAAGAATAATAAGATTTGAATAATACTATTGAGAAACTTGTCCTAATTCACAGTTATAGAACAGTTGGAGGTTTCAACACTCCTCTCTTGGCAATTGATGGAATATTTAGAGAAAAGAAATCAGTAAGGATATAGAAGATACAGTAAAGATATAGAAGATATTAAAGTGTCTTTCAAAAAGACACAATCAATTTGACCTAACTGATATTTATAGAACACTCCACTCAACAAAGCAGAATACACATTCTTTTCAAGTGCAAACATTTACCAAGATAGATCATATTCATGGCCACAAAACAAGTTTCAGTACATTTGAATCATATGGCCACAATGGAACTTTGACCACAATGGAACTGAAAATTAATAACAGGAAGATATATGGAAAAGCCCCCAAATATTTGGAATCTAAGCACAGCCATGGTCAAATACCATTGGTCAAAGAAGAAATCACAAGGGAAATTAGAAAATATTTTGAGCTAACTGAAAAAAAAGACACTACATACCAGTTTGTGAGATGTAGCTAGAGCAGTGCATAGAGAAAAATGAATGACATTAAATACTTATATGTGGGGACTTCCCTGGTGGTCCAGTGGTTAAGAATCCATTTTGCAGTGCAGGGGATGCCGGTTTGATCCCTGGTCAGTGAACTAAAATCCCACATGCCACAGGGCAACTAAGCCCATGTGCTGCAACTAGAGAGCCCACGTACTGCAACTAGAGAGCCCATGTGCCACAACTACAGCCCACGCACTTTGGAGCCCGTGCGCCACAACTACAGAGCCCACATGCTCCAGAGTCCGCACGCCGCAACTACTGAGCCTGCACACCACAACTAGAGAGAAGCTTGCGCAACGCAACTAAGAGCCCACACACCGCAACAAAAAGATCCCCAATGCCGCAACTAAGACCCCATGCAGCCAAAAAATAAATAAATATTTTTAAAAAATACTTATATGTGAAAAAAATCACAAATCTATTATCTAAGCTTAAGGAACTAGAAAAAAAAAGAGCAAGTTAAACCTAAACCAGAAGGAAGGAAATGATAAAGGGAAGAAATTAATGAAATAAACATGAAAAAAAACAGAGCAAGTGAATAAAACTCAAAGCTGCTTCTTTGAAAAAATAATAAAATTGATAAGCCTCTAGCCTAGAGATTGGCTAACTTTCTATAAATGGCCAGGTAATAAATAGCTTAGACTTTGTGAGCCATACAATGTACTTAACTTGCAACTACTGAACTTGGCCATTGTAGCATGAAAGCAGGTATACACACTATGTAAACAAATGAGTGTGGCTATGTTCTTATACATTTTTATTTACAAAAACAGGCAGAAGGACAGATTTAGTACAACAACTAAAGTTTGCTTGTCTTTATTCTTGCCAGACCAATGTAGGAGAGAGAGAGAGAGACAGACGACCAACTATCAAAATTAGGAATGAAGAAGGTACATCACTACAGATTGTACAGACTCCATGATCAGCCAGCCATCCTGGGGCAGTACTTACCCCACCCCCAGTCCTGTCCATGGAGCATGCCAGGATGCAGAAACCATGTGCCTTCAATGTTGACATACATTCTTTGAGTAACTAATTTATGTTAATGGGCAAAACAAAGATCCCTGCCCTCATGGAACTTTTCTTCTTTATCAGGGAGACAGAATAAACAATATACATAACACATTTGTAGATTATCTTGTATGTTAGAAGTTGGTAAGAACTGTGAAGAAAAAAATGAAAGTAGGACAAGGGAAGGAGAGCGAGAGCGCTTGGAGTTCCAAATGGGTGAGATCCAGGAAGATCTCATTGAGGAAGTAGCATCTGAGCCAAGACCTGAAGGTGGTGATGGAGCAGGCCAAGGGGAAATGTCCCAGGCAGTGGGAACAATGCATAGGACCCGAGGCAGAACAAAGGCCAGGGTGGTTGGAGTGGAGTGAATAAGGGGGAGAAAGGTGGAAAGAGAGATCAGAGCTGTACTGGGGAAGCCACAGTTATAGGGCCTTATGGTCTATGGTATGGAATGGGGCGGGAAGACCAGCAGGAGAGGGGTTGAGCCCCATGAATAAAAGGTATAAGATCAACAAAAAAATTAAAGATAGTAATAGTGGGTTTAGCAGAGGTACAGTGAAGGTCACACCAAGAACTGGGCCATTGAGTCATGGCATCAGGGAAGAGCTAGCAAGATTTCTCCTGTCTCCTCTCTGCACAAGGATAGGCACTCTAGGGGCTGAGGACACCTACCTGTCCATTTTCCATCTCCCGACAGGCCATCAGGACCACCTAGACAAGAGGGGGAAGGGGAAAGGGAGCAGATTTGGTTTAGGGGGTGTGGTTATCAGGACCAAGGGAGGACCCAGAATGTTGGCCATACCTCCCCCTCCCCCAAAGCTGACCTTGACCCCAAACTCCCAGAGCAGGCGCCAGAAGTCTAGCAAGGTGTGAGGCAGGGGTCCTTGCATGGCGATGTAGGCCTGGCTTCCATCTGTGCCCTGGTAAAGGCTAAGTTCACTATGGAGATCCCGCTGTCCCCTCCACCACCTCTGCCCCTTCCCTAACGCCCAGCCTGACCCTGATGAAGTTGCCATTGATGTAGTCTCCATGTCCCTCTTCCTGGAGCAGGGAAAGGATCACTCGTGTCTTATCGTCTGCCAGCGGGAGAGGTGAGAAACGTGGAGTTTGTGGGTGACAGGGGCCTTGACGGCCTCCCAGATGAAAGCCAGCAGGGGACAGCATACCTAGCAGGGATCCCATCGAGGTGCACTCGCAGACTGCTGGGGAGAAATGCAGCCGCAGCAAGGCCCTGGGAGGGAGAGTTCTGGGGGCCCAGTGGTGGCACGGGGATTCGGGCTAACGCCTGCACTGCCTCGGGGTGCAGGCATGCAAAGCAGCACCGACTCCCTCCAAAAGGCCCCCACTCCCACCCCCAACTTACATGGCAGCACATCTTTGTAGCGGTTCTTCCTCACATTTTCTGGTCGACTGCCGGCCTCAGTGGAACACACGCTGTCTGTCTTCCAGGAGGCTGAGCGGGCCCGGATGTCCTGGTGGGAGGACAGAAAGAAGACCCGGGGGAGGGAGGAAAGAGCAAGAGAAGAGCCAGGTCAGGGTCCTGGGACACTGAGACTCTCACAGGGATACACAGCACGTGGCCTGTGAGAGGTGAGTGCAGTGCCCAGAGAGCACAGGGCCTGCTAATTATGATTCCATAATAGTAGCGACTCAGAGTGCCTTCTCTGTGCCAGGCTCTGTGTGAGGGCATTGAACCACCTGCAAGGTCCCTCCAAAGTGGGTACTATTATTGACGTCCCCATCACGCCGGTGAGAAAGCTGAGGCACCACATGTTTGAGTGACTTGCTGAAAGTCCCACCCAGGAAGTGGCACAGTGAGTGAGTGAGCATTGAACTCAGACCTCTGAGCATCTACCCCCTGTACACTCAATGTGTATTTACATTGTACTGTGAACAATAATTGTAATATATTATGCATTTAAAATAACAAACATGGTGATACACAATATATAAGACAATATACAATGCATATGAATTATAATGTATAACATTACTTATGTAACTAGATACTATAGGTGCTTTACTACTGTTCCATTATTATAATTAGTGAATAGCATTACCATCATCAAGTATTCATAATCATGATGATAATAAGTAACACCTACCAAGCCCCCTGATGAGTGCAAGCCACCATTCTAAGTGTTCTTATGCCCATCAAGTCATTTACATCCTCGTGGACACATTAGTGTAGTGGGTACCACTATTAATATTTTTACTATATAGATGAGGAAACCAAGGCCTAGAGAGGCCCAAAGACTCCTGTGAGTACAGGAGGCTGCCTGCAGGAGGGTGGCCTCCAGCAGCTGGCACTGCTTACTGTCCCAGACTGGACCCAGACCTGGATGGACATGATGTCATGTACTACCTGGATATTATGTTTACATTTATTATGTACATTTTCATATTGAATAAATTATATATTTTGCATTTATTATGCATTTCTTATATATGATATTTATTTTTATATTTGTGTAAATTTAGATTTATCTTAAACTTCTTTTATCTATTTGTTACATATTTTATTACTTAGGAACTTCAATAACTGCTTATTTGATAAATTATAATTCTATGTTGTATTTATGTGTAATCTACTGTTTTAAGAAGTTAACTAATGTTGTTATTGTGTAAATTATAGTTTACAATCATATTTATACCTATTCACTATATATTTTCTATTTATTAATCAAATTATTTCATAAATGTTTCTGTTATCTATATTGTACTCAACGATATATAGTAGTTTATTAGATACATACATATATTTACCAAACTTATTTCTAAATTTGAGATGTCACCATATATTGTATTTACATATTTGCATAGCACGTTTCCATGTTATTATATTTAAAATACCTCAGTACATGTAGATGCGATGCCTACGACGCTGCTGCGTTAGCATTCTTTACATACGGCTTGCACTACCCCATTGTAAAGTTTAGAATATTTATAACTAGTGACAAAGGCGCCTACAAAGTGAGAGCTCAAGATGTGCTAAGCGGTTTTTACCCACACCGGTTATTTTAATCCTCAGGCCAGTTGAGTCATCAATGTCCTCATTTCATCCAAGGAGAAACTGAGGCCAGAGGGACCGGATAAAGCGCCCCTGGCCACAGCGCCTATTAGAGCCGGCGTCCACACCCTCGCCGCAGCGGGGCCTCTTGGTTCCCCTTTCCCCAGCCCCTTCCTCCCCAGGACCACAAGAGTGACTGCCTGGTCGCCTGGAGCGGCCGGGCGTCGCGTGTCCAGCCCAGGTGAGCGCCCGCCCTGCTCAGCAACCGGACGATTCTGGGAGCGCGGCAAGGGCGCAGGGACCCGAAGGCGTGTGCGGCCCCGCCCGACCCGGCCGTGGACATCGCCCTCTGGGACCCTACTGGCAGAGGGTGAAGACAGACAGGGAGAGAGTGCGACAGAGAGAGGTGCTGGGGAGAGAAAAACAGAGAGATCTCGAGGCGAGGAGACGCCCCTGGAGGCCGAGAGACAGAGATAGAGAGAGACAGAGAGAGAGACAGAGACAGAGAGACAGAGACACAGACAAAGAGAGAGACAGAGAGAGAGAGAGACAGAGAGAGAGAGAGGCAAAGCGCAGCAGGGCGCACAGGAGAACAAACGTCTGGACCGTCCAGGGCAAGGAGCCGAAGCGCGGCGCGCTGCCGGCCAACTCGGCCACTCACGCTGAACTCGTAGGCGAGGACCGCCCCCTCCCGGCCGCCCCGTGCCTCCAGTTGCTCCAAGAAGCTCCGCGCCGCGTGCAAGCTGCGGCTCATGGCGCTGCCAGCGACGCCCAGGCCACCTGTAGCGCTCCGCGCTCCCACCTAGTGTAGACTCCGTGGGAGGCTGCCGAGGCCCCGCCTCAGATCTCGCCAGCCAATGGAAGTGCGCAGCGGCGGACAGGGCGCCCCCCTTGGCCAATGACACTCAGAGCCCGCCCCAGCCTCGCCTACAGGCTCCCGGACCCGGGCGGCTGCCTGAGCGCTTGGTTCACCCGGGCTGGGCCAGGGACGTGGATCCTGCGGTGGCTCTTCCCTTTTTCATGGCCTCCGCGTGAGCTGGCTGAGTCCGCACGGTCCCATGGCCACTTCCTCTCTCTTGGACCCGGGGTCCGCGCCCGGGCAGGGCGGATGGCTGCACGCCCTCGCCCGGTCTCGCCGGCTCTGTCTTCTGGGAGCTAGGCTGTGTCCGGATCTGAGCCGGGGTGGCGTGGCAGCTGTGAGTAAAGACGGTCGCCGAGACCGAGCTGCAACTCCTGCCTGGGGGACCCCGGGTGGGGACCATCCCGCGCTTTGCGCTTCGGCGGGGTCCGAGGGAGGTCGGGGGAGGTAGCCGCGGGGGAAAAGGATACCCGGGCACCTGGGCTGTGAGAAAGACTGAATCCGTGTATTTCCTAAGGTTCCTTCTTTTTCTGGGCCGGGCTAGGATGAACTGGGGGCGCCAGCATCCAGTCCTAATTTGAGAATTTCAACCCGCATAAACCTTCTGGGACACTGAGAATCGAGGCTCTGGGAGTGGGTTCCAAGGGACTAGGTGTTCTCAGTGCTTTTAAGGGGCTTATTTTCTTTCGTCCCCACACTCTTGTTTTCAGAAAATGTGGAGAAGACTGGAGGACAGCTGCTGTCCCAGCTCCCAGGGCCACCAAGGGGAGGCTGGAGAGAGCAGAGAGGAGCCTACAGCCCCTGCCGAGGATTGGCCAGTGTAGATGGGCTAGCCCATCCTTCACCTCGGGGGTGAGGAGTGAGGACCTAATTCATCAGTGTTAAGTCAAGAACAGGCAAACTGTTTCTTAAAGGGCTTGGGTCTCTGGTCCTTGTCCCAGCTACTCAATTCCGCTATGCAGGGTGAAAGCAACCATGGGCAACATGTAAAGGAATGAGCATGGCTGTGTCCCAAACTTTGTGGACTTTAAATTTTAAGTTCATGTGTCACGATTTGTGTATGTGTGTCCTGCAGGCTGTGGGTTGCTGACCCCAGTTTAAGTGACTGAGAGGTCAAAAAGCCAGTTAGTGGGGATGTTTCACTTATTGAGGGGTCAGTAGGAGTCACTGTTGACTCAGTGTTTATCACTGTCATCTTTGAGAGTTCAAAGGTGGTCAGCAGTGATCACTGAGGATGGACATTGATAGTGAATTCATTGGAGGCCAGTGAGAGTTCCTTGGATGTTCATGGAGACTGTCAGTAGATGTCAGTGGCAGTCACTGGGAGGTCAGTGAGAGACTGAAAGTAACTGAGGAGCCATGGGACTTGGAATGTTAGTTTACTAAATAACTGAGGGGTCAAAAGAGTCAGGGAAGGTCATTGAGGGCCACTAACCAGGGCTCAATAGTGAATGTCAGTGGAATCACTGAGATTTCTTGGATGGTCATGGGTTCTTGGAGACTCAGGGTGGCAGGATACAGAAGTATCAGTGAACTTTGAGAAAATATGGAGGCCCACTGGAGGAGTCACAGAGACTCTTGCGTCCCTGAGTAATCATGGATACTAATGGCAGTCATTTGGGTATAGTGGATACCAGAGCAAAGGGGGAACAGCCACTGTGGGATCAAGAAAGGGCTTTATGGACCCTGCTGGTAGTGAATGTCATTGGATGTCAATGATCACTGGAAACCAGTGCTACCTGGGGAGCAGAGGCAACATTGAGGGTCAGTGAGCCATCCATATCACCTATGGTGATGACTGGGAGGCAGGGCAGCTAACCCAGCAACTGGGTTCTGCCACTCTGGGATCTTCTGTTCCACTAGGGGCTGAGGGTCTATTTGTCTGACAGGGTGGGGTGTATATGTCTATCTGTCCCCCTGGCTTAGGAGACATCTGTCTATCCTGAGGACCTACCTGCCTTTCTCATAGGCTGGGTCCTACTGGCAGAGTAAGTCTGTCAAGCTGAAGGTCTGGCTGGCTAGTTGACTGGGTAGTGGACTGTCTCTCCATTGAGTTAACTGTCTCTCTGTACAATTGTGGGGCTCTGTCCTTGAGGAATTCTGTCTTTTGGTTGGCTGGAAGTGGGGTGGGAGGGGGGTCCAGGTGTCTGGACACAGGTCTTTCTGGATGCCTGGCTGAGCACCTTCCCACCTGTCCAATAATCTGTCCATTTGTCTGGCTGTCCTGCTGCAGTCTCTCTCTCCCTGGGACTCTATCTAGAAGTCTGTCTTGCCAGGGATCTATGTGTCTGTTTGCCTGCCTGTTTGGGAATCTTTCTGCCTATCTGGCCTGTGAACAGAGTGGCTGAGACTTTAGTCCACCTGCCATGCTTCCACCAGGGTTGGGTGTCTGTCTTTCTAGCTGCACGTCCACCTCCTACTACACACCCTCCTCTTGTTTAACCGGACCGCCATCCTGACACTGACCATCCCTCCATGTCTCTCCAACATCCAAATTCTCCTGGCTTGCCCTCTGCTCAGCTCAGGCTGGGTGTAGCGGATGGAAAGACCCCCAAGACCTCCACCAGCAGCCCTGGCTCACCCCTCTCCGTTGTCCCAGAGAACTGCAAGCTGTGTTCCTGCAGTGGGACTCACTGCTGCTGCTGGCCCTCTTGCGCACCCTACTGGCGGCAGTCCCAAGCAGTGGGAGCAGCTGGCACTGTCCTGAAGATCCTGAGCACCCCAGCGCCCACATGCCACTCTGCCACCTGCTTCCCAGCTCAGAGTGCTAGGCCACCCAACACAGCCAAGTGAACAGGGTGCTGGAAAGTACTCAGAGAAGCTTTTGCAATACTGTGAAGAACCCACCCTGCGCTGATGTTGCAAAGGGGAAATAGTAACTTTTTAAACAGTGGAGAAACCTGGCAGACACCACCCTCACCTAGAAGGCCTATGCGGGGATAGTCTGAGACTACTGACATCCCTATTGAACAGTTCTTCTGACTTCCTTTTTTGCTAGGCCACAAAAGGGAACAAAAAATTTGAAAAAATTCTCCCACTGCTCCACTCTGTTACGAACTTTTGGATTGGGTGTGGGCTGACCTGTTGGCCCACCTACAAGTCTGGCATTTGGCAAAAAAGGAAAAATGCCAGCCTCTCCAGTTACAAGTGGCAGCTTGCATCCACCAGTGATTGGAGGTAACTGCCTTTGGGAGGGCTTTTGTTCCAGACTCTGGAAACTCCACAAGACAAACCAATTTCCTAACTGAATAAATTACAAAGAAAATTAAAAAGAGAGAATTCTATAGGATAAAAGAGACTTAGAATTTATACACAGTTGCTCATAACAGCATTATCAAAACAGCCCAAAAAAAGTGAAAAACAAAATTTCATAAACTGATGGATAAATAAGGTATACACATGCAACAGAATACTGTTTAGCAATAAAAAAAGGAATAAAGTACCGACACATGCTACAACACGGATAAATTTTGAAAACAATGCTAAATAACAGCACATATCGTATGATTCCGTTCCGTTACCAAGTTGAAGCTCATACTGCTCGCCGCACGACAGGCCAATAATCGAGAGACGAGTTGTTGGGACAAGAAGACTTTATTTGCAAAGCCAGCAAACCGAGAAGATGGTGGGCTCGTGCCCCAAAGAAATATCTTGCCTGAGTTAGAATTCAGGCTCCTTTTATACTAAGAGGAGGAAGTAAAATCAAACACTTCCTGGTTCCCATCGGCCTCTGGAGAGGATGTGTTAATTTCTTCCTCCCTGCAGTCATTTACAGGTGGACCTGGTCAGGATGTTTCCTGTGAGTTAAACAAAGGTATTTCAGCTCATTACCTGGGAAGCGGGGTTCCCAGAGATGAGCCATTATGTATAACTCAAGCTTATAGGCAACATCCCTTTAGTGATTAGCTTGTAATAGAATACAAAAGGTTCTTCCCTATTACAGTTCCTATGGAATGTCCAGAATAGGCAAGTCTATAGAAACCAAAAGTAGATTACTGGCTACAAGGGGCTGGGAGTTGGGAGATGGTTGGAGAGGAACGGGAAGTGACAGCTAAAGAGCACGTTGTTTCTTTTAGGAGTGACAAAATGCTCTAAAGTTAGACTGTGGTGATGGTTGTACAACCCTGTGAATGTGATAAAAAAATAATTGTACACTTTAAACAGGTGAACTGTGTGGGACATGTGCATTATATCTCAATAAAGCTGTTTTAAAAGAGACTTGTCAATCATTTGCAATGAATGGACCTAAATTGGATCCTAGTTCAAACAAATATAACGTAATCAGGGAAAACTGAACATTAACATGTAGAATTCGGAATAACTGTTGATTTTTTAGGTGCAACAGTGGTATTGTTATTCCTGTTGAGTCTTATCTTTCAGAGATATATGGAAATGTTTATGGATGAAATGATATGGTGTCTGGGATTTGCTTCAAAATAAACGAATGGAGTGGATAAAGGGAGTAGGTGGGGCTGTGAAGGAAACCAGACTGGTCAACATTGAGATGAGCTCATGGACTCACTGTACAGTCCTCTCAGCTCTTATGTTTGGAATTTTCCACAATTAAAAGACTTAAAACAATCAATCAACATGGAGGTGAACAACTGTTTCTATAAAGAGCTAACAGGTCACAGAGAATACACATACACTAATAGCCATTGAGTATTTGAAGATGCATAACCTCTGTCATAATTAAAGAAATGCAAATTCAACTGAGGACCCATTTTGCACCTAGAGCTCGGGCAAGATGCAAAGTCTGACAGTTCACAGTGCCTACAAGGACACAGGAAACACTCAGATCTGATGATAGTGGCTGGGAGAGACAGCCTCCTGGAGGACAATTTTGCAGCATCTATAATCATTTTCAAGACACAATTCCACTTGCAGTAGTTTACTCATCAGATATACTTGCATAAATACGCACAGAGGTATGTTCAATGTTCTTGAAGCAATGTTTGTGGTAGTAAAAATAGGAAACAACTTGAGTGTGTGACCATCAAAGAGTGGTGAATCCACACATACCAGACATCCTAGATAACCTAGAAATATCCTCGGTAATCCAGGGAAAGCCTAAGGAGATCTTTAAAGGGAAAGATGGTCATTATAAAGCTTTCCACTGCTGGTGAGTCCAAGTGCACTGAGTTCTCTGAGGAACTTTAATTACACTCAAAGGAGGCCACAATGAAGTGAATAAATGGTTTGCCTCTTGTTTATTTTCTGTCTGTCTCTGGCTGAGAGCTGGCCCCAGCGCCAAGCCCTGCTCTAAGTGAGACTTCTGCGCTCACATTATTATCCCCACTCCCAGATGACGAAGTCACAGGCCCCTGACAGAGAGCAGCACCAAATCTCCCAGGGTAGCACCAAACCCTCTGTGGCCCAGGGGCAAGCCAGCACATCAGGCCTGCCTTGTCCTAGACATGATGTCAGCACCAGGCCTGAGAATGTCCCAGAGCTATCAGGTCCCCAGCTGAGGGGACCCCACATCCTTCACGCTCAGCCTGACAGCCCTGTCCTGGCCACTCAGAGGCTAGCAGGGTGCTGTGGCAAGCAGACTTTATTCTGACCTCTCCCCAGCTCCCGGGTCCAGGTCCACATCCTGACTGGTGAGTGGGCTCACTCAGCACTCAGGAAGACCCTCTTGTGCGCGGTGTTGGTGTAGGGGTGCCAGCGCCACTCCACGTCTGCTGTGGCCTCCTGCTCCAGCGTGCCCAGACGGATCATGTACACTGGCGAAGGGGGATGAGATATGGTCACTTACACAGCCAGCACGCCCCCCACCAGATACGGGATAAAGCCCCAAACTCACACTTCAGCTCAAAGCGAGGCCCAACCTCAGTCAGCTCCACATTGCGGTGGTCGGTCTTCTTGTACACATGGTGCCTGGGGCAAGGGGGGCAGGGCAGGAGTGCAGAGAGGCAGGGAGCAGCTTCAGGGTCAACAACAAACAGCACAGGGACACAAAGGTCAGGACCCCATTCGGGCCCAGCCCACTGACCCACCGGAAGGAGATGTAGTCGTCCTGGTTGGCGAAGGTGATGACCCGGCGGCTATCATCTTTGGGCACAGGGAACAGGTAGCGGAGTATGTCAGAGACCTGGGGCAGAAGGAAGAAAAGTGGCAAATGCCCAGCCTGGCACTCCAGGCCCCCAGCCCTCACCCCACGGCCTCAGACTCACCCGCTTACCCAGGCGGGAGGAGAAGCCATGCATGATCAGGTGAGGCTTGGCCTCCGACGCGGTGCCCAGGTTGGGGATGTCATGCCGCATGACCACGTTGCACAGTGTGAAGTACGCGGTTGGGCCAAAGGGCAGGTGGCTGACAATGAGCCCCACTGGCAGGGCCAGGTAAGCCGTCAGAGACCCTCTGCTCCCAGCCAGCCATCATGGCAGCACCCTGTTCCCTCCCTTCAGTCTTACCAGGTGTGCCTCGATGCTCGTGGACAACCAGCAGGTCAGTGACCCCGTTGGCTTTGCAGGCTCGCACAAGCGCCCCAACCTCATGCCGGCCACGGTTCATGCGCTGGGCGCCTGGGAACACCAACTTTAGCTCCTGCATATGAACTCCCTCTGGTTAGGACTGGGGCTCCTGGGGCCTGAGCATCTCCCACTAACTCCCACCTACTGGTACCTTTGCAAACATCTTGAGGCGGGAACTGGGATCTCGGGAAGTAGTGATCATGACCTTGGGATCCTCAACCCCTGCCCATCGATACTCATCATCCATGTGGCTGGTCACACCTGTTAGGAGTGTGAGGCGCAAGAACATGACGTTGTCTAGAGAAGTGAAATGCTAACTTGGGGTGGCCAAATCCACCTAGAACAGCACTGATGATACCTTCAAGGATGGAAAGGCTCTCTACCTGCTCTGGGCCAACAGGGTGGCCCCCAGCCACACTGGCTACAAACACAAGTGTGACCAAGGAACTGAATCTTTGTATTTGATTTAATTTTAGTTCATTGAAGTTGTAGTAATCACATGGAGCTAGTAGCTACCACGTTAGCACAAGTCCAGATTCAGTTAAGGCCAAAGGTATCAGGCTCCATTCCCTCATAACAAATATTTATAATGTTTGTGATTCCTTTCATATTTGTTGAATAATGCAGTGAATGAGACACCTGAGTGCCAATGAAGTGCTGATAGCTGAGGACACAGCAGTGAACAAAATGGACACTGTTCTGCCCCAGCAGAGCCCACCGTCCTAGTAAGGGGGACAACCAACAGACAAAGCAAAGCAGAAAGTGGGGTAACACTGTGTCGTGTAAATGGAATTGGGAGCACTCAGGGAGAGGTCCCCTGAGGTGTCATCTGTCCAGAGCCACGAGGGCACCTGGGGGACAGTTTCAGGAGTGGGAGCTGCACAACCTTTCTTCAAGGTGTCTGAGGAATGACATGGAAGCCAGTGGGCTCAATGGCAGGGAGTGAGGCTGGCTCACAGGGTCAGGGAAGGTCACCTTCACCGCCGGCATCGTCAAACTCCAGGGAACACTGTAAGGCCAGAGCCTCCCTGCGTAACTCGGTGGGAATCAGGCGGTTCTCTGCAGAGGGAAGACAGAGGGGCTAGTGAGACACATGCATGGAGCCTTCAGTTTATACAACACTAAACAAACTTGATGGAAAAATACCCCTTTTACTCCTTTCTGAGCAGAGAGGTGATACTTAACTGGGGGAGAGGGATGAAACTATTTTTGGCTACATGCCAACCTGCTAACAGTGGTTATAGGAGATTTCATTTACTATGGTTCCTGAGTCTCAAGACTTGAAGGGTTTCTAAAATACTTAATCACAAGTATGCACTCCCTTTGTAGTTAGAAAAAAACTAACAATTAATTTTTAAAGAATAAATGGAAACTGCTCTTTCTATACAAAGGTGGACCAGAAACCCTGAAACCCTCTGACAATAAAATCATTAATCGTGATGCTCTGGGTCAGAGGTTTCCTCTGTGAACTAATGCAAGACTTGGCAGAGGGGCTAGGCTGTGGGCATGCCCACTTTGGAGCATGCCCTTGAACCCAGCAGGTCCCTCCAACATGCCCTGGACAAACTCTTGCACATGGAAGAGAATGTTCACAGCAGCAGGCCTGCCCCAAACTAAAAATAAGCTCAACACCACCCACAGGGAAATGGATAAAGACCCTGTGGAATATTAACCTGCAGGAGCCCCACCTACACTCAATGGATCTTAGAAACAACACTGAACCAAAACAGAAAGCTGCAAAAGAATACACGCAACCTAATACTACCTTTACAACTAAAAATCTACCATATGATTTAAGATTACAAACAAGCATGATAATCCTCAAAAAGAACAGCAAGGAAATGGTTCATTTTTTTTTTTTTTTTTTTTTGCGATATGTGGGCCTCTCACTGTCGTGGCCTTTCCCGTTGCCGGACGCGCAAGCTCAGCGGCCATGGCTCACAGGCCCAGCCGCTACGCGGCATGTGGGATCCTCCCAGACCGGGGCACGAACCCGTATCCCCTGCATCGGCAGGCGGACTCTCAACCACTGCGCCACCAGGGAGGCCCCGGAAATGGTTCATTTTTAATCAATATTCAATACTGTGTTTATCTAAGCTGGGTGAACTATTTCTGAATTTAAATATATTGATCATTTTTCATTTCTTAGCATGGGCAGATAGGTCACAGGTGTTTAATTTTATGCTTGGCATAAGTACTACATACACATACCTTATATACTTTAAGTATCTAAAACCTAAGAAAATCAAAGTGAATCTAAAATAGATATGGAGTTGATGTACTATCAGGTAGGAAACAGAGCTCCACCAACATGAGAACCAACAAAATACGGATAAATACGGCATTTCCAATCAGGCATGTGTGACAGGCTCTTCATTAGTACGGCAAATGGAAAGCGGGGAAAATATTGCAAAGTTAAATTCCTAATTTACAACGCAAATAAAATTCAGTTCTACACGAGTGAACAGTTTTAAAATACAAGGGACTCATAACAGCACTAAAAGACAATAAGATATTCTTGTTACCTTGTAGTGAAAAAAAGTAGAAAGAATAAAAACGACAGAGGGGAAATAAATATAGTACCACGTGAAACGTTTAAATTTGGGAAGACCTGGACACTGTAAATAAAATGACTACGCAAGTTGTAAAATCTGGATACTGCAGCATAAATGACAAGTAATTCACACCATCATGCAAGCGACATTTGCAACCCATCAGGAAGATCCAACGGGAAAGGAAAATGACCAGTAAATACTTGAAAAGATACTCACCATACTAACACGAGTAAATGCTAATTAAAAGCGTTTGACACCACTGGCCTTTTTCTCGTTGGGTTTTAACAGGAAAGCCCAAGAGTCTTTACCGTGACTGGGGGGCGGGGACAGACGTACCCTCGAGCGCACGCCGAACCTTGTCCTTCCTCTCCTGGGCCGTTCGCCGAGCCTCCTCACAGGCCTTGCGATACAGGTACTCGCGGCGAAGGCGGGCTTCGCGGCGCAGCTGGAAAACAGCAGATCCGCTCAGACAAACCTTTTTCGCCGCGCAAGACCGGGCCCGGGAAACACCCGCCCCGAGCCCACGGGCCACATCCCCAGCCTCTGCGAGCCCCCGACCTCCAAAACAGGAGCTTAAACATCACTCCTACCATCCTGGGCGCAACTTCCACGTGAGTCCAGTTCTCTTCTGGCGCCGCCGGCACCACGCAGTCGTCGCTTCCGCCCTCAACCGAGAAGGCCGCTATAGGCCTCACTAGGTTCTGCTGCTGCCGAGAATGCCCAAAGTTAAAATGGCTGGGAGTCGCAAGGCGATTGGCCAGCCCGA
>NW_006790475.1:889626-987345 GCF_000442215.2 Lipotes vexillifer | reverse complement strand
GGGGGGGGGGGGGGGGGGGGGGGGGGGGTTGTCAAGGTGCTGTCACGTGGCTTAGAACGGCCGTTAATAAAGGCGTCGGCCGTGGTTTCACTACCTAACGTGCGGAGAGGGATGCTCAATTAGGAGACGACGAACAGCTAAAATAATCATAATCGTAGGCTCGAAATAGTGCAGCAACTGTAAAAGCTGCACTGCGACTGACCGGATGATAGCCTAGCGGCCGGTTCTAGAATTGAATTTAAAGCCGCTCCTCCCTTAAAATGGCTGCCGAACAGCTATGTCTCCTTCCATCGCCACTGCGACAGCCGTACTTTAAAAAACGGCCGATTCCAAAAGCGACTCGGAGACACTCACAGCTCTCGCCGACTGTCCGGGTGGCTGGTCCCCTTCCGGTGCTCGCGTGACGAGGCGCTAATCACCTCCCCCGGCCGCTGCTCTGTGAGTGCTTATCCAGAAAGGAACTCAGCGAGTCGCCTCCACCCAGTGGGCGTCTCGGCCCAAGGCTGGGAACGCCCCCTCGGGGGACGGACCTCGCGCGCCTATTGGCTGTCCTTCTGGCACGACGGACGCTGATTGGGCGACCTGGGGAGCCGGCTACTGACTGTGTGTGGAGCCCATGGCGGCGCGGAATCCGCGAGCCGAGTTGGACTCCGTTCTCCTGCAGCTGCTCGGGGACCTGGAGGAACTGGAGGCGAAGCGGGCGGCGCTGAACGCCCGGGTGGAGGAGGTGGGAGCCTGGGGCGGGCGGGCCGGCCGGCCGGCACGTGAAGGTTACTGAGTTTCACCGCTCTCCTCTCTATTCCCAGGGCTGGCTCTCGCTCTCCAAAGCTCGCTACGCCATGGGTGCGAAGTCGGTAGGGCCTCTGCAGTATGCCTCCCGCATGGAGCCCCAGGTCCGCGTCTGCACCAGGTGAGGTCCCTTTCACGCTGCAGCGGGTGGGCAGGCAGGGGCCAGGTCGGGGCCGCCAAAGGTCCAGCCTCCCTTCTCGTTCTTCAGCGAGGCCCAGGACGGACCCCAGAAGTTCTGGATGGTGAGAGCCGGCACCCAGACTCCAGAGGAGGTGGGACCCCGCGAGGCAGGTGAGTCCCCCCGCCCCTTCTTCCCGTAGGGCCCCTTCCGATGTCGAAGACAAAATGCACGGAACAACAGAGGAGATGATTTTATTTAGGCTGTTGCGATAGAGAGAGCACCCCAGATCCGAAGATCAGAATGTAGAATGTCTCAGCAGGATGGTTTTTTGCCTTAGACTTTTACAGGGAGAGAGAGAGAAAGTTATAGGTGAGATCCTTTACAGTTGGGATTGTTTTGTAATCAGAGGAAGTCTCAGCTGCGCAGAAGATATTTATTTGTGTTTAGCTAGTTTCAGCGGGACAAGCTTCTAATCTCAGTTAATCATTCGTGAGACAAAGAACGGGGAGTTGAAGGGTCTGTCTGGCCTTTCAGCATGTTCAGGCGAAATGGGAAAAGTCAGTGTGTGGCTTTTTCACGGGTAAACAAGGGGGGTCATTTGCTGGTTTTATGATAGTCAAGAGAAAGAGTGGACAGATTCACATGAACCACAAGGGGAAGGGTGGTTCTTTGTAGTAAGCCGTTTTCCAGAACATAAAAGGTTGAGAGGATTTTCCAACTGTCGGTATTTTCTAGGATCATGAGCTCAAATGAAGTTTAACATTGTGTCACTGAGAAAACAAGGGCCAGGTAGCAAGCCCCCCAACCTCCAGCCTTTCTTTTTACAGTTCTGCGCAGGCGCAAGGGTCTCACAAGGACCCCGGAGCCAGACCCCTCCCCAGCTCCCCAGGACCCTCTGAACTGGTTTGGAATCCTGGTTCCTCACAGTCTACGGCAAGCTCAAGCCAGCTTCCGGGAGGGTAAGTGGACCCCCTATCTATAGGGAGCACTTGAGCATTAATGCCAGGGCTGGGATTAGTCTGCAGAAGGCTTTGCAGGTTTTCTCCATTACAGGCTTTTGTTGCACACCTTCTGTTTTTTCAAAAAGCATTTATTTGCTGTTAGCAGAGTTCCAGGTTCATATTAGGTGCTGGCAGTAAACAAAAGGGACAGACAGCTTCATGGGATGTTTATTTTATTGAGGGCAGAAAAACAACATGCAAACAAATAAGTAGGCCCTAAATATAATACCAGGTAATGAGACTTGCTATGAAAAAATAAGGTAGAGTATGGAGTGGGCTGGGGAAGCTGTTTTTTGAATGGTAGCCTGGAAAGGCCTCTGGAGAGATGAAGGAGAGAGCTTTGGTGATCTGGGGCAACAGTGTTCTAGGTGCAGGGACCAGCCAGGGCAGAGCTCTGAGGCAAGGTTGTATCTGGAATGGCAGAGAGGAGGCCAGTGGTCTAGTGGAGGGGGGCGGGGGGAAGGCAGTGGAGGATGGGGTAAGTGGTGGAAAGCTGCACGTTTTTTCAAGTAAAAGCCACAGGATTTGCTGACAGATCAACTGGGCAGTAAGGGAAGGAGTGGAGTGAAGGATGACCCCACAGTTTCTAGCCAGAATGCCTGAAAGGGTGGATGCCCTCACCTGGAGTGGGAGGGCTGCGAAGCAGCAACAGCCGAGGGGAAGTCAGGAGTGGTGTGGGGTGTGTTCCTGGTACTGTGTGGTGGAGATTCTGATCAGATGGTTGGCCACATGCATCTGGAGTTTGGAAGAGGACTGGGCTGGAGAGAGAGATTTGGGAGCCCACTGCATAACACTGGTTTTAAATTCCCAAGTTGCTAACAGACACAGCATTAAAGTTGAAATGAGATACGATCAGCAGAGGTCCTAGGAATGTGGACAGGAAGTAGGAGAAAAAAGAAGGGAAGAAACCAGTCGAGGAGACTTAGAAGCAACAGTGAAGCAGGAGCAACACCAAGAGGGTAAGATGTGCCCTGGAGGGAGGTGATCAGGTGTGTGGCCAGCTCTGCTGCCAGGCAGTTAGGCTGAAGACAGGACTGGCCAGTGGACTGGGTGGTGTGGACGGCCCAGAGGACTTGACAGCAGCTGTTCCAGGAGAAGCATCAGGTGAAAGCAGTGTAGAGGTGGATCCAGAGTGGACCAATCTTGGGGGCAGAGAAAACAGGTAGAAGGAGAGAGGACAAGAGCATTGAGGGGCTGTGATAATGGCGAAAAGAAGGAAGGAAATAAGGGCATGAAACTATATTATGATCTGTGAATTTTTAGTTCCTGGTGGGTGATATAAGGGGGTCAAGGAAGTATCCTGAGGAGGTGACATTTTAGCAACGACCTGAAGGACATGAGGGTCTCCCTCCTTAATACTTCTCTGGTCTGCATGTTTCCAACTTTGTTAGATGGGGAAGTTTGAAAGGACAAAGTGAGTAATGTTGAAAGCCACTACTCTGAAACCACTTCTAGATTTCTGTTGTCTCATGTGGGGCAGGCACAAACCTGTTAGGTTAGTTCATATCACTGAACAACTGTAACAACCTGATGCATAAATCAGCTGTGGTTTTTCATTAAAGGATGAAATATTGCACAGCTAGTGGCAGGGAAGGACAAGAAGTAGGTGCTTCAGTTTCACTAGATCCTTAAAAGTGATTTTGACGGAGGAAAAAACCATACACAGCTAACAGATGAGGACAGAATGATTCCTCATCCATAAAACACACACACACCCGAGTAGATGGGCAGCGCTTGGCAGGTTTTAAGCCAGAAAGTAAAAAAGATCGGACCTAGATTTTCAAGGGAAATCTTTCAAGAGACCATTCAGGTTTTTAAAAACTTGCCTTTATCTTTCCAAGAGTGAGTCTTTTAATTTGTTGAAGGGCCAGGAACTCTGTGTCAATTCATATTCCTACTGGCTTGTTGACATTTTTAGCAGTTTCTAGGAGCTAATTGTTATGTTTGGTGGATGTTAGTTTTTTGTTCATAATATGAGATGTAATTTTTTTTCCCAGTTTGTCTTTTAATTTTGCTTATGGTGGTTTAAAAAAAAAACCAAACTTTTTATTATAAAATAAAACACATTACATTAAACTGCACAGACCAAATGAATAGCTCAAAGAGCAAGGTGAAACCTATCATGAGCATCTCTCAGCTCTTGTGTTTTTAAGTCAGTTTTCTTAGTACAGTTGAATTTATCAATCAGCTATTTTATGATTTCTTGCTTTGGGATTGTAGTTGATGTGATGGTAAGGGAATTCGCCAGTGTTTTCTTCAAGAACTTTTGTGTGTTCAGGTGAGGTACAGGGTGAGTCCTGCACTCAACTTCCTCTTTTCTACCACAGATCCACATACAGGGGACCACCCTTACCGCTGATTTGTGATGCCACCTTTTTCTTTCGATTAATCCCAATGTTGTATACCCGTACCATGTTCTGGCGGTTGCATTCTGTTTCATTGATCTTAATGTCAGACACAGGAACCACACTGTTTTAATTCTTGAGCCTTTAATACATACTTAACCGCTGTAGCGCACATTTTCTGGTTGGAGGGAATTTCTTTTTTTTTTTTCTGGGCCGGGGCTGGGCGGGGCACTACGTTGAGCTTGAGTTGTCCGTGAAAAAGCCTAATCGAAGCTCTGAAAAGGAAACGCTGTGACCAGAGGAAAAAAGGGCATCCCTCCACCCACACAAAAGGTTGAATTTCAGACCAAAACCTGTTACCAGCAAAGTGCCAACCTGTGAGATCTTCAAGCTAAAATGAGTTAAAGATAACACCCCGTTTTTGCTTTTTGAGGAAAAGATTTTCACGGGGAACCCGGTACTGGGGCGGGGGAAGAAGGGGTGGCTTTTGTTTCAGATGTCAGTTGACATCGAAGGACAAGCAATAGCCCTCCGTTATTTACTGTAGAAGTTGGGTTTCGGTGGCGGCGCGGCCAGGGTCCCAGCGGGGTGTGCTAGTGCGGACGGTGACTACGACTAGCGCCCATCCACCCTCACTTCGGTTCTTGGGAACACTTCCGGGAGGAGGAGTTCCCGCCCCTGGGAGGGGCCCGGATGTGCCGGCCGGCGCTGCGTAGGCGGGCGGGTCCGTGAAGTCCGGGCTTGCGCAGCCGCAGTCAGCACAGATTTCTACCAGCCGGAGCAAGGCCTGAGGTGCGCAGACGTGATTTGGTGGTGCTGACGACAAGCTGACGCAAATACTATATGTTGCATCGAGGAGGAGACGCTTTCAGCGCGTCCCATATGGTCTAGCGGTTAGGATTCCTGGTTTTCACCCAGGCGGCCCGGGTTCGACTCCCGGTATGGGAACGTTAGGTTATTTTTCTTACTTACTCTTTCAACTTGCCACAGTTTGGTTTTTTTTCCACTAGCACACCTCACGTCAAATTAAATGGCTCTCTCCATTTAAACCTGGAGAAATTGAGGCCCGGGAAGCTCTGGGCCCCATCCGTCAGCGTATTAATCGGAAGTGTCGATTTTCATCACGTCATTGACTAGTTGTTCTACCAGTGAGTTACATGCGGTACCATATCCACTACAGGTGTGAGTAATAGTAGTAGTTACAGGTTAAACGTTTACTCCAGTATGTGAGTATTAGACCACTGCCGTGAAGGGCGCCCCGGGCCCGGCCCCTCCCTCGAGGGCGGCGCCGCCGCAGCCTAGCTCACGGGCCTGCGGGGAGGGTGGGGCCGCCGCTGCGGAGCTGTGTCCGCGGAGGGGCGAGGGGCAGGCTGCGGAGGGGACCGGAGCGTTCCCCGACGGTTTTAGCTCTCTTTGGCCCGGCGGCCGCTGCGTTTGACCTGTGGTCCAGTGGTTCGGTGTCCTGGGTTCTCACGGGGGCAACGCGGGCTTGCGGGCCGCGCCCTCACGCCACGCCCCCCGCACCCCAGCCCGGGCACACTTCCCTTACAAAGGGGAGCCAAAGCCACAAACATGAGTCAGGAAACGCCTTCCTCCGTTTTCCATCCCTTTACCCTCTCGGATCAGTTAATGCAGGGAGCTTACGCGCAGGCCCGAGCCCCTGTCCCCAGGAGCGCACCACCACACGCGTGTATTCATTCACACTTCTGCGCGCGGGGTGGGGATTATCTCTATAATCATATTAATTTTAAGCGTGGAAGTTACAGTAGGTTACAGTGGTTTCTGATCTGGCATGCAGAGAGCTTGGAAGCCATTTCTGTCCTCACAATAAGGAAAAAGCTGAGAAAACTACAGTTTAGCCACTCGTCTTGGATCATGAGGAAATTGAGGTCGCGGGGCCAACTGCTGCCTCGAAAACTGGAGAGAAGAGTGAGGACAGAGAGCCAGGCCTCACCAGGCTCAGAAGCGGCTGCCAGAGTCAGCAACTTGTAGGAAAACTTGGAGGCTCACTGAGCGTCACACTTGTGGGTTTTACTCCAGGAGCCCTACCAGGTGCTCCGGGTCAGGACTGGAGAAAAAGCCCCCGGTGCTTCTGGCAAAGGGAGGGGGAAAGGAACCAGCGCAGCCTGGAGCCAGCTCAGCCTGTCCTCCTTAACAAAGGCCCATCTTCAGGGAAACTGTTACCAGAGCATACCCAACCTGGGGGAAGGGAGATACCGAACTCCAACCTTCTCTCGCCGTAAAGGGAGGAACAGAAGCTCAGAAACACTTGTGAAGGTCACAGCCCAGGGGCAGATGCTCAGTAAAAGACTAAGCCCTAACCATAGGATTCTAGACACTTCCCCTCCGCCCAGCTCTTACCACCACATAACTAAAGCTCCTGCGTTACAATAATAGGGGACTATAGCCGAAGGAACTGCTAGGCTCAGAATCTGTGTAAGAGGTCTAATGGGAAAGCCAAAGAAGACACAAAAATAAGAACACTGGAGGAAATTTTAGCCTCTGACACCTACAACTAGAGCAAACAATAAATACAGCCTGGTTCCTAGCCAGAAAAATACAAAAGCTCACACTAAAAGCCTATTTACCTACATCATGTGTAGCTCTTGACAAAAATTTAAAAGACAGATGATAAAACAGGGACCGTTTCTATGCCCTTGAGCCCCTGAAATTATTCAGACTAGCCAATCCTAAATCCTGTTGCCCTGCCTCTGCCTCTTGACTTCCCCTTGGTCATTCTCTGTGTCCCATGCCTCCACATGCGTCCCTACTCCCTCTCTTGGGAATGTTGAGCACAATAAACTATGTTTTCAGTGGCAATTGTCTCCTGATCTGTTGGCCTTACAATACCTAAGTAATAATAATAAAATATTGAAACAATTGGTCCAGCAAGCAGAATGGTTTGATCTCAGACCGAATGACTGATCTTGACTTTCTAACAGGTCTTCCAGATGGCAGCAGCAGGCACACTGCTGGGTGGCATGTTGTTGCTGTAGCTAAAGCTGCTGCTGCTTCTTTTTTTTTTTTTTTTGCGGTACGCGGGCCTCTCACTGCTGTGACCTCTCCCGTCGCAGAATACAGGCTCCGGACGCGCAGGCTCAGCGGCCATGGCTCACGGGCCCAGCTGCTCCGCAGCATGTGGGATCCTCCCGGACCAGGGCCCGAACCCGTGTCCCTGCATCGGCAGGCAGACTCTCAACCACTGCGCCACCAGGGAAGCCCCAAAGCTCTTTTTTGTTGCCTCTACCAGATGTTGCTGTGAATCCCGTTCATAAATTTTGGAACTTGTAAACAAAGTCCTCCCCTAGTTCCTATCTGAGTCAAGGTGTCAAGTGTCCAGGACAGAGTACCTGGGGGTAGTTCAAATTAATTAGCTACTTGTGACAGTTGAAAGGCTCCTCCAAGGAGAGTGAGGGATGCCATGGGATGGATCTGAGCAGCCCACTGGGCAACACTGAAGAGTGGTGGGGCCATCAGAGTCATAATATTCTGTAACAGAGTTGGTTTCTTTGGCTTATTCCACATGATGGCAAGGGACTACCCTGAGACTACTGTGTCTCCATGGGGTCAGAGTGAGGGCATCCCAGCTACGATGACACCCCCAGGTGTTACCCAGTGGAGTATTTGCCCTTCCAGAATTTGAAATGAAATCTTAAAAAACATTTTTTATTTTGGCGGTACACGGGCCTCTCACAGTTGCAGCCTCTCCCGTTGCAGAGAACAGGCTCCGCGGCCATGGCTCGCAGAGCGCCATAGCTCACGGGCCCAGCCGCTCCGCGGCATGTGGGGTCTTCCCAGACCAGGGAACGAACCCGTCTCCTTTACATCGGCAGGCGGACTCTCAACTACTGCGCCACCAGGGAAGCCCTAAAAAAAAATTTTATTGTGATAAAATATACTTCATAAAATTTACCATCATAACCATTTTTTTCTGTTTTAAAAAATTTATTGAAGGGCTTCCCTGGTGGTGCAGTGGTTGAGAGTCCGCCTGCCGATGCAGGAGACACGGGTTCGTGCCCCCGGTCCGGGAAGATCCCACATGCCTCATCCTATTGAAAGAATTCTTGATTTACTTAAACATATAGATGTTTAATATCACATATTCACATCATACCTATATAATAAAAAAAAAAGAAAAATTATTGAAATATAGTTGATTTAAAATGTTGTGTTAGTTTCTGGTGTACAGCAAAGTGATTCAGTCATATATAAATATTTTTAAATATTTATTTATATTTTATTTGGCCGTGTGAGGTTTTAGTTGTGGCATGTGGGATCTTCGTTGTGGCGTGCAGGATCTTTAGCTGTGGCATGCTGTTAGTTGCGGCAGGTGGGATCTATTTCCCTGATTAGGGATTGAACCTGGGCCCCCTGCATTGGGAGTGCAGAGTCTTAGCCATTGGACCACCAGGGAAGTCCCTAGTTACACATATATATATTATAATAGTTTGCATCTGCTAATCCCAAACTCCCAATCCATCCCTCCCCCACCCCCCTTCTGCTTGGCAAACATAAGTCTGAGTCTATTTCTGTTTTGTAGACAAGTTCACTTATGTCATATTTTAGATTCCACATATAACTGATATCACATGGTATTTGTCTTTCTCTTTCTGACTTACTTCACTTAGTATGATAATCTCTGGGTCCATCCATGTTGCTGCAAATGGCCTTATTTCATTCTTTTTTATGGCTGAGTAGTATTCCAGTGTGTGTGTGTGTGTGTGTGTGTGTGTGTGTGTGTGTGTGTGTATGCCACATCTTCTTTATCCATTCATCTGTCAATGAACGTTTAGGTTGTTTCCATGTCTTGGCTATTGTAAATAGTGCTGCTATGAACATAGGGGTGCATGTATCTTTTCAAATTAGAGTTTGGACTTGTCCAGATATATGCCCAGGAGTGGGATTGCTGGATCACATGGTAACTCTATTTTTAGTTTTTTGAGGAACCTCCATACTGTTTTCCATAGGGGCTGCACCAGTTTACATTCCCACCAACAGTGCAGGAGGGTTCACTTTTCTCCAACACCCTCTCCAGCATTTGTTATCTGTAGACTTTTTAATGATGGCCATGCTGACCAGTGTGAGGTGGTACCTCATGGTAGTTTTGATTTGCATGTCTCTAATAATTAGCGATGTTGAGCATCTTTTCATGTGCCTGTTGGCCATCTGTATGTCTTCTTTGGAGAAATGTCTAGTTAGGTCTTCTGCCCATTTTTTGATTGAGTTGTTTGGTTTTTTGTTATTGAGTTGTATGAGCTGTTTGTATATTTTGGAAATTAAGCCCTTGTCAGTCACATTGTTTGCAAATATTTTTCTCCCAATCTGTAGGTTGTCTTTTCATTTTGTTTATGGTTTCCTTTGCTGTGCAAAAACTTATAAGTTTGATTAGGTCCCATTTGTTTATTTCTGCTTTTATTTCTATTGCCTTCATAGACTGACCTAAGAAAACATTGGTATGATACATGTCAAAGAGTGTTTTGCCTGTGTTCAGTTCCCTCAGCTTGGGTCTTTGCTTGAGTGGAAAGGACAGATGCCAGGACCCTAATGATCTTTCTAGCTCTAACAGCCTGTAATTCCAGTTAAATAAAAAGGAAGGAAATCATTTTGGCTCCCCTCTCAGTGTTAATTTTTTTAATAATTAGCAGGAAATCTTCAGGACCAGTCCCCAGAATTGGTGGGCTTGTCTTCTGTGGAGGTTTGGCGCTGTTCTGGGTGGGCCAGAACTTTCAGCCCAGCCTATGCTCCTAGAGAATGTGTGCCAGGCTCAAGAGAATGAGATTAAGTGGGCAGTGAAGTTAGCTGGATCCTCTATAGAGGCATAGCAAACTCCTGGAGGGTGGCCCTTGGCACCTCAAAATCCTTACCAGACCTTGGTCCAGCATCTGGAAACTCTTGTTTCCAATTTTTTCAAAATTCAAAACTTTTTCTACTAGCCTCTGAAATTTCTAAAGTAGAATTTGGACCCAGCTGGGGGGAAATTCTTTTTTTTAAGGTACATCTACATCTTGCTTACCAAGAAATAACTTTTCACTTTCATTTCTACCCATCAGAAATATGGTTAAAAAAGCAAGTTCTGAATATGTTTGGAGAGGAGTGAGCAGTTTGGGGTGGAGGCATATTTTGGGCCAGCATGACCCAGGGGTCCCTGCATGTGAGAGTCCTACTTCATTACTGCAGAGACCAGCCAAATACTCATAGAACAACTAGAAAATGACCAAAGTGCTAAACAGGCTTCCAGAGCAAGAGAAAGGCCTGGACTGGACAGAGCTCACAGAGCTCCTTAGGTTTCAATAAGCCTTGAAGGGGAGTGAGAGTTCAGGCAGAGAAGGTTCTTGAAGAACAGCCTCTCAGAACACTGTGCAAGGACAGGTCGACAAGGTAACCCAGGTTATGTAAGGTCTGGGGTTGCTCATCCCTTCATCATTCAGTTCTGCCTGTTGTGGTGGAAAGAGAAGAAGGGAATGAAAAAGAAAAGTGGGGAAGGGCCCTAGAGCTGGACTGTGCCCTCTGCGCCCTGCTGGCTCCAGGTGGGTTGGGGCAAGTGGCACCCTGCAGTAGAGGCTGTCAGGGCTCTGGCTGGGCTGCATGACGGCCCGGCGGATGCTCGTACGACCAAGGGCCCAAGGTCCTGAAGTCCCTACCTCCTCAGCCCCAGCAGCTGGACCACGTAAGCTCTCGGAACCCAGCAGGGCCGGATCTGGAGTATCCCGTGATGGGAGGGCACGGAGAACACCAGGACCTCGAAATGCTGGAGGCCCTGGTCTCAGGCACACAGCAGGCTGGCCTGCCTCCTACTTTCCAGATGCAGCTGGTAGGAGGCATGGGCAGCAGAAGGGAGGCCTAGCGCCTGGGCCAGCTGGTGGTGCGCCCAGACCTGGCAAGCAGGGACCTCGCTGTGCCTGGTCCAGAGCCACGTGGGGAGCCAGAGTGGCCAGAGCAGGCCGTGGGCTTCTGGGGCCCTGGCGTCAGAACATATCACCTGGAACCTGCCCAATCTCCCCTGACCTCAGGAGCAGGGTTACTGACCTAGTTATTACTTGGTTTGCAGACCTCCTGGGGACACCAGCTGCTGAAGGCTTTAGCCTTCCACCGCCCCCCTCTCCCGCAGCTCTTTCCAAAGACCCCCCTGTCCCTCCTCCCTCCCCGCCCTCCAGCCACTGCCCTCCCCATCTTAAAATCCCACCTGCCCGCTACATCCCAGTGGCCTTCGGCGGCCCCCTACGGCAACACTGGCAGGAGGCAGCATTCCAGCCCCTCAACCTCACAGCCCCACCCAGACTCAGGGCAATGGGGTGGGCGGGGGCACTGACTGAGGGGACCCCTAACGTGCAGGCAGCAGGCTCCCTACGTCCTTGAGTTCTTCCTATACTGGGAGCTCCGAGAAATTCATAAGGCAGGGGCTGCAGGTCACAGCCAACTCCAGCATAGTCATTCCCTTTCCCAAGGGAAGGACATTCCCTTGGCAAGACAGGGACAAGCCAAGAGAACGAATGTCCTTTTGCACCTGGACCCCATAGTACAAACTTTGTGTGCCCTTAGGTCCCAAGGACTTAAGACCTATCTGAGGCCTCAGGCCCCGCTGGCGTGCTCATGGATATTGCTCTTACAGAGCAGCGGGTGGGGCTGGCAGGCACCCTGCGAGGGGCAGCCGCAACACTTCCTGGCGCAGCTAGAGCAGACAGCCCACCCTCGGGGAGCTGCCCTCTCCCCCACAGCCTGCCCTCTCTCCCTCTCTCTCTCTCCCCTCCTCTCTCCTCTTCTGGCCACCTGTGGGCAGGGTTCTGGTCTGGGTGGGTTGCATGGTGGGTTTGCAGGAAAGGCTGGGCTACTGCCCTCTGGACTTCCTTGCTGGCTTCCATTGGGTGGAGCAAGTCTGAGCTGAACTGGAACACAGTACTCAATGCTAGCAAACTGTATGCTCAAAATGGACCAATGGCTGACGTGAAATTCGGAATACTTCTTACAACTACCATTAAATATGTAGTTTCCATGTGCTGAAAGTGACCTCCATCCTACATCTTCAAATTAAGGGGAGTAAAATGGTTCATATGTGACTCATATAATTGCAGTGAGAAGTGCAGGCAATTTAGTCATGAAGGAGAATGACCCTGTGTGATTCTCTTTGTTTCAGTTGCATGAGTCTCTGAGGACTTTGTGAAGTGTCACACTTTAAGTATCATTACTGCAGTTCAAGAGATCATTTGAACTGCAATTTATAGATGAGTAAATGAAAGTGTGAGAGATGAGTCCAAGGTCAACAGATCCAGAATAAGAAACCAGATAGTTATGGTTTTTTCAAAGGCATGCATCAGCCACTTGGATACTTGATATGCTAACACTGTCCACCTAGACTTTATTTTTTTTTAATTTATTTTTTTAACATCTTTATTGGGGTATAATTGCTTTACAATGGTGTGTTAGTTTCTGCTTTATAAAAGAGTGAATCAGTTATACATATACATATGTTCCCATATCTCTTCCCTCTTTGTCTCCCTCCCTCCCACCCTCCCTATCCCACCCCTCCAGACAGCCACAAAGAACCGAGCCGGTTTCCCTGTGCCATGCGGCTGCTTCCCACTGGCTATCTACCTTACGTTTGTTAGTATATATATGTCCATGTCTCTCTCTCGCCCTATCACACCTCACCCTTCCCCCTCCCCATATCCTCAAGTCTGTTCTCCAGTAGGTCTGTGTCTTTATTCCTGTTTTACCCCTAGGTTCTTCATAACATTTTTTTTTCTTAAATTCCATATATATGTGTTAGCATACGGTATTTGTCCTTCTCTTTCTGACTTACTTCACTCTGTATGACAGACTCTAGATCTATCCACCTCATTACAAATAGCTCAATTTCGTTTCTTTTTATGGCTGAGTAATATTCCATTGTATATATGTGCCACATCTTCTTTATCCATTCATCCGACGGCGGGCACTTAGGTTGTTTCCATCTCCGGGCTATTGTAAATAGAGCTGCAATGAACATTTTGGTACATGACTCTTTCTGAATTCTGGTTTCCTCAGGGTATATACCTAGTAGTGGGATTGCTGGGTCATATGGTAGTTCTATTTGTAGTTTTTTAAGGAACCTCCATACTGTTCTCCATAGTGGCTGAACCAATTCACATTCCCACCAGCAGTGCAAGAGTGTTCCCTTTTCTCCACACCCTCTCCAGCATTTATTGTTTCTAGATTTTTTGATGATGGCCATTCTGACTGGTGTGAGATGATATCTCATTGTAGTTTTGATTTGCATTTCTCTAATGATTAATGATGTTGAGCATTCTTTCATGTGTTTGTTGGCAGTCTGTATATCTTCTTTGGAGAAATGTCTATTTAGGTCTTCTGCCCATTTTTGGATTGGGTTGTTTATTTTTTTGTTATTGAGCTGCATGAGCTGCCTGTAAATTTTAGAGATTAATCCTTTGTCAGTTGATTCATTTGCAAATATTTTCTCCCATTCTGAGGGCTGTCTTTTGGTCTTGTTTATGGTTTCCTTTGCTGTGCAAAAGCTTTGAAGTTTCATTAGGTCCCATTTGTTTATTTTTGTTTTTATCTCCATTACTCTAGGAGATGGGTCAAGAAGGATCTTGCTGTGATTTATGTCATAGAGTGTTCTGCCTATGTTTTCCTCTAAGAGTTTGATAGTTTCTGGCCTTACATTTAGGTCTTTAATCCATTTTGAGCTTATTTTTGTGTATGGTGTTAGGGAGTGATCTAATCTCATACTTTTACATGTACCTATCCAATTTTCCCAGCACCACTTATTGAAGAGGCTGTCCTTTCTCCACTGTATATTCCTGCCACCTTTATCAAAGATAAGGTGACCATATGTGCATGGGTTTATCTCTGGGCTTTCTATCCTATTCCATTGATCTATCTTTCTGTTTTTGTGCCAGTACCATACTGTCTTGATTACTGTAGCTTTGTAGTATAGTCTGAAGTCAGGCAGCCTGATTCCTCCAGCTCCATTTTTTGTTCTCAAGATTGCTTTGGCTATTCGGGGTCTTTTGTGTTTCCATACAAATTGTGAAATTTTTTGTTCTAGTTCTGTGAAAAATGCCAGTGGTAGTTTGATAGGGATTGCATTGAATCTATAGATTGCTTTGGGAAGTAGAGTCATTTTCACAATGTTGATTCTTCCAATCCAAGAACATGGTATATCTCTCCATCTGTTTGTATCATCTTTAATTTCTTTCATCAGTGTCTTATAATTTTCTGCATACAGGTCTTTTGTCTCCTTAGGTAGGTTTATTCCTAGATATTTTATTCTTTTTGTTGCAATGGTAAATGGGAGTGTTTTCTTGATTTCACTTTCAGATTTTTCATCATTAGTATATAGGAATGCCAGAGATTTCTGTGCATTAATTTTGTATCCTGCTACTTTACCAAATTCATTGATTAGCTCTAGTAGTTTTCTGGTAGCATCTTTAGGATTCTCTATGTATAGTATCATGTCATCTGCAAACAGTGACAGCTTTACTTCTTCTTTTCCGATTTGGATTCCTTTTATTTCCTTTTCTTCTCTGATTGCTGTGGCTAAAACTTCCAAAACTATGTTGAATAAGAGTGGTGAGAGTGGGCAACCTTGTCTTGTTCCTGACCTTAGTGGAAATGCTTTCAGTTTTTCGCCATTGAGGATGATGTTGGCTGTGGGCTTGTCATATACGGCCTTTATTATATTGAGGAAAGTTCCCTCTACACCTACTTTCTGCAGGGTTTTTATCATAAATGGGTGTTGAATTTTGTCAAAAGCTTTCTCTGCATCTATTGAGATGATCATATGGTTTTTCTCCTTCAATTTGTTAATATGGTTAATCACATTGATAGATTTGCGTATATTGAAGAATCCTTGCATTCCTGGAATAAACCCCACTTGATCATGGTGTATGATCCTTTTAATGTGCTGTTGGATTCTGTTTGCTAGTATTTTGTTGAGGATTTTTGCATCTATGTTCATCAGTGATATTGGCCTGTAGTTTTCTTTCTTTGTGACATCCTTGTCTGGTTTTGGTATCAAGGTGATGGTGGCCTCGTAGAATGAGTTTGGGAGTGTTCCTCCCTCTGCTATATTTTGGAAGAGTTTGAGAAGAATAGGTGTTAGCTCTTCTCTAAATGTTTGATAGAATTCGCCTGTGAAGCCATCTGGTCCTGGGCTTTTGTTTGTTGGAAGATTTTTAATCACAGTTTCAATTTCAGTGTTTGTGATTGGTCTGTTCATATTTTCTATTTCTTCCTGATTCAGTCTTGGCAGTTTGTGCATTTCTAAGAATTTGTCCATTTCTTCCAGATTGTCCATTTTATTGGCATAGAGTTGCTTGTAGTAATCCCTCATGATTTTTTGTATTTCTGCAGTGTCAGTTGTTACTTCTCCTTTTTCATTTCTGATTCTATTGATTTGAGTCTTCTCCCTTATTTTCTTGATGAGTCTGGCTAATGGTTTATCAATTTTGTTAATCTTCTCAAAGAACCAGCTTTTAGTTTTATTGATCTTTGCTATTGTTTCCTTCATTTCTTTTTCATTTATTTCTGATCTGATTTTTATGATTTCTTTCCTTCTGCTAACTCTGGGGTTTTTTTGTTCTTCTTTCTCTAATTGCTTGAGGTGCAAGGTTAGGTTGTTTATTCGAGATGTTTCCTGCTTCTTAAGGTGGGCTTGTATTGCTATAAACTTCCCTCTTAGAACTGCTTTTGCTGCATCCCATAGGTTTTGGGTCGTTGTATCTCCATTGTCATTTGTTTCTAGGTATTTTTTAATTTCCTCTTTGATTTCTTCAGTGATCACTTCGTTACTAAGTAGTGTATTGTTTAGCCTCCATGTGTTTGTATTTTTTACTGCTCTTTTCCTATAATTGATATCTAATCTCATGGCGTTGTGGTCGGAAAAGATACTTGATATAATTTCAATTTTCTTAAATTTACCAAGGCTTGATTTGTGACCCAAGATATGATCTATCCTGGAGAATGTTCCATGAGCACTTGAGAAAAATGTGTATATGGTTGTTAGTATTTGCCTTATGTATTGAGGTGCTCCTATGTTGGGGGCATAAGTATTTACAATTGTTATATCTTCTTCTTGGATCGATCCCTTAATCATTATGTAGTGTCCTTCTTTGTCTCTTCTGATAGTCCTTATTTTAAAGTCTATTTTGTCTGATATGAGAATTGCTACTCCAGCTTTCTTTTGGTTTCCATTTGCATGGAATATCTTTTTCCATCCCCTTACTTTCAGTCTGTATGTGTCTCTAGGTCTGAAGTGGGTCTCTTGTAGACAGCATATATATGGGTCTTGTTTTTGTATCCATTCAGCCAATCTGTGTCTTTTGGTGGGAGCATTTAGTCCATTTACATTTAAGGTAATTATCGATATGTATGTTCCTATTCCCATTTTCTAAATTGTTTTGGGTTCGTTATTATAGGACTTTTCCTTCTCTTGTGTTTTTGTCTAGAGCAGTTCCTTTAGCATTTGTTGTAAAGCTGGTTTGGTGGTGCTGAACTCTCTCAGCTTTTGCTTGTCTGTAAAGGTTTTAATTTCTCCATCAAATCTGAATGAGATCCTTGCTGGGTAGAGTAATCTTGGTTGCAGGTTTTTCTCCTTCATCACTTTCAGTATGTCCTGCCACTCCCTTCTGGCTTGTAGAGTTTCTGCTGAGAGATCAGCTGTTAACCTTATGGGGATTCCCTTGTGTGTTATTTGTTGTTTTTCCCTTGCTGCTTTTAATATGCTTTCTTTGTATTTAGTTTTTGACAGTTTGATTAATATGTGTCTTGGCGTATTTCTCCTTGAATTTATCCTGTATGGGACTCTCTGTGCTTCCTGGACTTGATTAACGATTTCCTTTCCCATATTAGGGAAGTTTTCAACTATAATCTCTTCAAATATTTTCTCAGTCCCTTTCTTTTTCTCTTCTTCTTCTGGAACCCCTATAATTCGAATGTTGGTGCGTTTAATGTTGTCCCAGAGGTCTCTGAGACTGTCCTCAGTTCTTTTCATTCTTTTTTCTTTATTCTGCTCTGCAGTAGTTATTTCCACTATTTTATCTTCCAGGTCACTTATCCGTTCTTCTGCCTCATTTATTCTGCTATTGATCCCATCTAGAGTATTTTTCATTTCATTTATTGTGTTGTTCATCATTGTCTGTTTCATCTTTATTTCTTCTAGGTCCTTGTTAACTGCTTCTTGCATTTTGTCCATTCTATTTCCAAGATTTTGGATCATCTTTACTATCATTATTCTGAACTCTTTTTCAGGTAGACTGCCTATTTCCTCTTCATTTGTTAGGTCTGGTGGGTTTTTATCCTGCTCCTTCATCTGCTGTGTGTTTTTCTGTCTTCTCATTTTGCTTATCTTACTGTGATTGGGTTCACCTTTTTGCAGGCTGCAAGTTCGTAGCTCCCGTTGTTTTTGATGTCTGTCTCCAGTGGCTAAGGTTGGTTCAGTGTGTTGTGTAGGCTTCCTGGTGGAGGGGACTAGTGGCTGTGTTGTGGTGTATGAGGCTAGATCTTGTCTCTCTAGTGGGCAGGTCCATGTCTGGTGGTGTGTTTTGGGGTGTCTGTGGACTTATTATGATTTTAGGCAGCCTCTCTGCTAGTGGGTGGGGTTGTGTTCCTGTTTTGCTATATGGTTGGCATAGGTTGTCCAGCACTGTAGCTTGCTGGTCGTTGAGCGAAGCTGGGTGCTGGTGTTGAGATGGAGATCTCTGGGAGATTTTCGCCGTTTGATATTATGTGGGGCTGGGAGGTCTCTTCTTGACGAGTGTTCTGAAGTTGGCTCTCCCACCTCAGAGGCAGAGTCCTGACTCCTGGCTGGAGCAGCAAGAGCCTTTCATCCACTCGGCTCAGAATAAAAGGGAGAGAAAGTAGAGAGAATTAGTATAAGTAGGAGGAAATATAGGAAAGAAAGAAAGAAAGCAAGAAAGAAAGGAGGGAAGGAAGGAAGGAGGGAAGGAAGAAAAAGAAAGAAGAAAAGAAAGGAAGAAGGCAAGAAGGAAAGAAAGGAGGGAGGGAGGGAGGAGGGAAGGAAGGAAGGAATGAGGGAAGGAAGGAAAAAATACAGAAAGAAAGAAGATACAGTAAAATAAAATAAAGTATAATAAAGTTATTGAATTAAAAAAATAATTATTTAGAGAAAAAAAAAAAGGGACGGATAGAACCTTAGGACAAATGGTGGAAGCAAAGTTATAGAGACAAAATCTTACATAGAAGCATACACATATACCCTCACAAAAAGAGGTAAAGTGGAAAAAATCATAAAACTTGCTCTCCAAGTCCACCTCCTCAATTTGGGACGATTCGTTGTCTCAAAAAGGGAAGGAAGGAAGGAAAGATAGAAAGAAGGTAAAGTATAATAGAGTTCTTTAAATTAAAATTAATTATTAAGAAAAAAAATAAAAAAAAAAATGGTCGGATAGAACGCTGGGACAAATGGTGGAAGCAAACCTATACAGACAAGATCTCACACAGAAGCATACACATACACATTCACAAAAAGAGGAAAAGGGGAAAAAATCATAGATCTTGCTCTAGAAGTCCGCCTCCTCAATTTGGGATGATTCGCTGTCTATTCATGTATTCCACAGAGGCAGGGTACATCAAATTGATTGTGTAGCTTTAATCCGCTGTTTCTGAGGCTGCTGGGAGAGATTTCCCTTTTTCTTCTTTGTTCTCACAGCTCACAGGGGCTCAGCTTTCGATTTGGCCCTGCCTCTGCGTGTAGGTCGCTGGAGGGCGTCTGTTTTTTGCTCAGGCAGGACGGGGTTAAAGGAGCCACTGACTCGGGGGCTCTGGCACACTCTGGCCGGGGGGAGGGAGGGGCACGGAGTGCGGGGCAGGCCTGCGGTGGCAGAGGCCAGCGTGACGTTGCACCAGCCTGAGGCCCGCCGTGTGTTCTCCCTGAGAAATTGTCCCTGGATCCCGGGAACCTGGCAGTGGTGGGCTGCACAGGCTCCCCGGAAGAGGGGTGTGGATAGTGACCTGTGCTCGCACACAGGCCCCTTGGTGGTGGCAGCAGCAGCCTTAGCGTCTCCTGCCCGTCTCTGGGGTCCGTGCTTTTAGCCGCGGCTCGCGCCCGTTTCTGGAGTTCCTTTAGGCAGCGCTCTTAAAACCCCTCTCCTCACGCACCAGGAAACACAGAGGCAAGAAAAAGTCTCTTGCCTCCTCAGCAGGTGCAGACTTTTCCCCGGACTCCCTCCCGGCTAGCCGTGGCGCACTAACCCCTTCGGGCTATGTTCAAGCCGCCAACCCCAGTCCTCTCCCTGAGCTCCGACCGAAACCGAAACCGAGCCTCAGCTCGCAGCCCCGCCCGCCCCGGCGGGTGAGCACACAAGCCTCTCGGGCTGGTGAGTGCCGGTCGGCACCGATCCTCTGTGCGGGAATCTCCCCGCTTTGCCCTCCGCGCCCCTGTTGCTGTGCTGTCCTCCGCGGCTCCGAAGCTCCCCGCTCCGCCTCCCGCAGTCTCTGCCCGCGAAGGGGCTCCTAGTGTGTGGAGACCTTTCCTCCTTCACAGCTCCCTCCCACTGGTGCAGGTGCCATCCCTATTCTTTTGTCTCTGTTTTTAATTAATTTTTTCTTTTGCCCTACCCAGATACGTGGGGAGTTTCTTGCCTTTTGGGAGGTCTGAGGTCTTCTGCCAGCATTCAGTAGGTGTTCTGTAGTTGTTGTTCCACATGTAGATGTATTTCTGGTGTATTTGTGGGGAGGAAGGTGATCTCCGCGTCTTACTCCTCCGCCATCTTTCCACCGCTCCCACCTAGACTTTAAATCCAACCTCACTGACCCATACATGAGGTGGTCGAGAAACATTTGGGTGCTTACTTGAATTCTTAGAGCTTAGAGCTTCAAGCTTCCCAGGGCTCCCCTGGTGGCGCAGTGGTTGAGAGTCCGTCTGCTGATACAGGGAACCCGTGTTTGTGCCCCGGTCCGGAAAGATCCCACCTGCTGCGGAATAGCTGGGCCCGTGAGCCATGGCCGCTGAGCCTGCGCGTCCGGAGTCTGTGCTCTGCAACGGGAAAGGCTACGACAGTGAGAGGCCCGCATACTGCAAAAAGTACTCTTTACTGCTGTAACAGTGTAGTACAGTTCCTTAGTACATAACACTCCTTTTTTTTTCTGGTCTACATTCTGGTTCCTTGTCACCGTCCTGGGTTCCAAGTGAATATGAAAACACAAGGGGAAATAGTTTCCTCAAAATCAGTAGTTCAACTGGTTTAACCTAGTTACAAAAACGGGAAGGTCTGTCAGAATGAGAAAGTTCTTAGAGACCAAGGAGTTGGTACATGGGCACTCCAGCAGGTGACCACTACACCAATCATTCTTTTTTCAGATCATTATTCCTAGGGGTTTATTGATTTTATAAATCAAGTTTGGGCTTTGTTAATTTTCTCTATGGTTATTCATTTTCTATTTAACTAATTTCTGCTCTTTTGATTTACTTCACTTACTTGGGTTTGATTTGCTCACTTTTTTTTTCTCGCTTCTTAAGAGGAAACTTGGATAACTGGTTTTAAGCTTATCTTTTTTCTTTTTCTAATGTAAGTATTTAAAGCTACACATTTCCCTCTAAGCACCACTGTAGCTATATCTTACCAAATTTGATACGTTACCTTTTTATTATCATTATTTGAAATATTATATAATTTCTTTGTTATTTCTTCTCTAAAGCATGGAGTTTTAGAAAGTGTATTGTTCAATTTCCAAATATTTAGGGCTTTTCTAGATATCTTATTATTACTGTTTTCTAATTTAATTCCAATGTGGTCAGAGAACATAATTTGTAATATTTTAATATATTGGTATACATTGACCCAGAATATCTCAGTGAATTTTCCATGTTTACTATGAAAAAATGTTATTTTTTTCTACAGTAGTTAGGTGGAATAGCCGATAAAAGTCAATTGTGTCAAGATTAATAGTGTCATTCAAAAACCTTCTATGTACATATTGATTTTTTGTGTAGATGTTCTATCAGCAAACTTTAATTATATATTTTATTCTTCCAACTTCTTTTCCAATATACACTTTTATATTCCATGTTAGTAGTTCACTAAAATTATATAACTCATCTTTGGGATTTCATAAGCAATTTTAAACTGTAAACAATACTTATTAAAATTCAATAAATACATATAGATGGTAGCCAAACCAACTTAATTATTAATTAACTAATTCATAGTGATCATTAAATAGGTAATGTTTTAACATTACAATTCCCTTCTAAGTGTTTTTATTTCCAGGTAACCCAAGTCTTTATAGTAAGTTTATGAAATTTCAGTTTCTCATTTGGTCAGTCAGTGTTTCTAACAGGGCATTTTTAATTACTATTAAGAAATAACAATAATAAAGTAATGAAGTTGCAAAGAAAAGAAATAACATAGCATAAGTTGTTCACCAACTTCTGTTTTACATCCAAAATATTGACCTTCCTTCAATCCAAAATATTGATAGCCTTTACTTTGTTTTTTCCCCTTTGCTTACTGATATATCTGAAAATTAGACTGAAGGATAGCTGAGCCCCTTACAGTTGATCTCTTTTAGAACACTAAAGATAAGGCTTAAAAAATCAACACTTAGGCCTTCCCTGGTGGCGCAGTGGTTGAGAGTCCGCCTGCCGATGTTAGGGGACACCGGTTCGTACCCCAGTCCGGGAAGACCCCACATGCCGCGGAGCAGCTGAGCCCGTGAGCCATGGCCACTGAGCCTGTGCTCCGCAACGGGAGAGGCTGCGACAGTGAGAGGCCCGCGTACCGCGAAAAAAAAAAAAGAAAATCAACACTTACATTTTCACTGAGTTCAGGTTTTCCTCTACATTTTCACTGAGTTCAGGTTTTCCTCTATGTCTATAGGGACTAATTTTCCAACAGAATGTCCATGTCTTTTATCCATTCAACTAACATCAGTCGAGCATCTAAACTGTGTCAGGCACTGAGGTGGAGGGAGGACCTGCACAGCTACCAGCTAAAAGGCCAGAGAGGCCATCCTGACTTCTCCATTTAAACTGGCCTCCTTTCCACATAAGGGGTGTGTAGAAGTTCTCTTTGAGGGAATGATAACACCTGCGGGATGTGCAGGTGATGAGCAGGAAAAAGAGTATTCTAAGCAGAGAGGATAGTACCAGAGATAGGAAAGAACCTGGTGTGTTCAAGAAGCTGCAAGAAAGTTGGCATGATCAGAGGATAGTGAACGATGGAGAGAGGGTCAAAAGGTGAGATGCAGAGACAGGATACAAATCAGACAGGGTATGATCAAGGATTTGTGGATAATGCATTCTCTTAACCCATGATATTCTTCTCATGCATTGGTTTGAAAAGAGACATTTATTTTCTACTGCTGAAAGACAGAGAGAAAACATAAACAGGGCAGAGAATATATATCTGTATGTATGCAAAAGAGATCATAGCATCTCTGTGCCTGAAACTAAGGGATGTGGTAAGAGTGAGCCAGAAAATGAGACCATAACTCTGCCATCCCATCACAGAGAAAAAATAACTAGCAAGACCCTGCTAATAGACAGTTCAATAATTCAGTGCAACCAATATTTATGATTTCGTCTGGGCAGGTCCCTGTGTTAGACACTGTGTGAAATCCTGAAAAGAGTGGCCACAGCCCCTGTGCTCTGGTAAACATTTGTGAGGAGGGTTCAGTGGGAGAAGTCTAGCAAGAGATGGATGGGAGAGACAAGTGAGGAAAACCCATTAGAATCTAGCATTGCTGATTGGAATACAGCCATTCAAATATAATGAAGTCTGGAGGAAGGATTCTTGGTGAGGATAGGAGAGGTTTGTGTCTGTGTGTTTATGTTTTGGAGACAGAAGGGACAAAGTAGAGATAACAAACATAGTTTTAAAAGTTGAGATCGGCTACACTTTTCTTATCCTCTCGCTCCGAGTTTAGTGGTTCTCATCCCTGTCTTCCCATTAGAATCACCCAGGGGAGACTAACAAAAACAGACAAACAAACAAATAAAGCTTAATATAAGACTCCATCCCATCCCATCCCATCCCATCAAATCACATCACATCACATTACAATTAGAGTAGTCTCTAGCAGTGTGGCTGGATAGCAGCATATTTAAATATTTACCCTGAGTATTTTAAATTGCAGCCAGAGTAGAGAACCATGAGCCTAGCCTCTACTTTGGAAGAAAGTCTAAAACGATGAAAGCCTCAATATTTGAATTACTTTCTGGATATTTTTTATTGTTTCTGGAATTTCAATAAATGGCCTCAAAATACACGTTGATGTGACCAACTGAATGATTGCCTTAGAGACTAAAAGGCTTTCAATGCATATACACTTTACTAATGCTTTTCCCTTAATTTACAAAACTACTTTCTAATGGAAATAAAATCAATGTAGTTCAGATTAAAGTAGACACAAATCTTTCAGTTATGGTATGTATAAAAGTTTTTTACAGTTAAAAAACCCTCCTGATTTTTTTTAAAAAACAGGATACTACAGAAGGAGATAAGTTGCATAACACAACTTCATCAGTTCTTTTCTTTTTCTCCCCTAAGAACTGGACAGTAATGGTAATAAACTGAAACCAGAAAGGAAAAGGTAATTTACTTCTCTTAGACCTCTCAGAGCAAAACTCCATCCCATTAAGGTAATAAAACCAATTGAGATAATCACTAAAATAGTAATGATTATGATAATAGTTATGGATTGAACACTTTGGGCCTCAAATTTACTTTTTTAAGTTAGTTTATCCCTCCACAGAACTATTAGTAACCTCTAATGTACATGAGTGTATGTGTATGAGTTGGAAGGGGGCAGGATCAGAGCTGGAGGATGAATAATGTATGCACAACCACAGGGAGCCTTTTCACACATGTAGATCTAAACACTGGATTACCCGGGTGGGGTGGGGAGTGGGGTCTTCTGCACTTTAAAAAGTTAGCTTATTAATTCTGGTACATTTTCCTTCTGTACGGTTGAAAACTACCGTTTAAAACTACGAGCCATTCAAGGTGAATAAAAATCAAATGACATAAAAATATTTAAAAGTTTTCATTTTAATAGTAAAACTGGGAAAGTCCCAAACAAAGTGGAATGATCAGTCACTCTAGTATAATCATCTATGGTACATTTTAACCCATATGCACCTTGAGAAATTTCTACTGTGGAGTGATGTCAGCATCATGGCAGAATAAAATGTCTCATTTTTGTGCCCCTCTCAACAAGAATTATTTGGCATCTGTCCATGGATGCAAGTGCCTTTGAGGGAGCTGTGGAATTCAGCACCATATATCAAGAGACCTGGGAAGAATCTCACCCACCCATGAATCGGGTAATAGGCATACAGACCTCAGTCCTAGCTGTGGTCCTAGCCCATGGATCAGCTCTAACCCCTCTTGGCCATGGTCCAGTACCCTCTGGAAAACAATATTTTAGACAATGACCCAAGAATGAGAGAGCTTTTGCGGAAATCCAGGTTTCCAGAGGAGAAGTTCCAGCACACCACTGGAACAAAAACAAAAACATATGAGTTTGGGTGCAATGGAGAGGAGTACTGAGTCATGAGCTGAAGAGTGGACAGTGGGAAAAGCCTAGGAGAGTGGCAGACGGCACTCTCTGAGAGAATTAAAGGACCACCGATCCTACTAACTGCATCACAAGTTCTATCAAGAAGCCTGCCCACAAGCTTCTGCCCACAAGGTTGCTTCACAACCTTGCCTGAAGATACCCTGAATGGCCCACAGGCATCCCAGCACTCAGTATGCCTCACTTTTCCCCTACCTTCACCCCTCCGCCCCTGGGGCTAGCTCCCAACACAGGCACACTCCAGACAGCAGCAGCAAGAGTGAGATTTGGCAGACAGCTGGTGGGCATGCACAGATAATGGAACCAGATCAGGCCAGGAAGAGACCACAAACTTGAGTTTTAGTGCCACCTTATGGAAAACAAAGACTGTCAAAATCCAGGCTGGTGCATTGCAGGATTGAGGGCAGGCATACAATCTTAAGAATTTTACACTCCCCCTACCACCAAGAGGGAACAAGAGGGGTGGTGAAGGTGTAACCACAAAAGGCTGGAGAAAGCCTCAGAATCACTAGCAGCACTGATAGAAGGTATTTCTCTCCTGAAGGCAGTAAAGACTGAAGGAGGTGACTGCTATTTCAAATGCAAAGACAGCAATGCAAAACTTCAAGGAACATGAAAAATCAAAGAAACATGACACCAGGACTTCCCTGGTGGCGCAGTGTTTAAGAATCCATCTGCCGCTGCAGGGGACACAGGTCAAGCCCTGGACTGGGAAGATCCCACGTGCCACGGACCAACTAAGCCCATGCGCCACAACTACTGAGCCTGCGCTCTAGAGCCCGCGAGCCACAATTACTGAGCCCATGTGCCACAACTACTGAAGACCGCGCGCGTAGAACCTGTGCACCACAACCAGAGAAACCACCACAATGAGAAGCCTGAGCACCGCAACAAAGAGTAGCTCCTGCTCACCACAACTAGAGAAAGCCTGCGTGCATCAGCAAAGACCCAATGCAGCCATAAATAAATAAATAAATAAATTTATTTTTAAAAAACAAAGAAACATGACACCACCAAAGGAACACAGTAATCTTCCAGTAACCAGCACCAAAGACATGGAGATCTGCAATTTACCAAATAAAATTTCAAAATAGTTATTTTAAGAAAATTCAGTGAGTTACAAGAAAACACAGAAGACAATTCAACAAAAGAGGGAAAATAATACATTAACAAAATGAGAAGTTTAACAAAGAGATAGAAATCTTAAAAAAACACAAATTCTGGACCTGAAGAATAAAACGAATGACATGAAAAATGCCATAGAGAGCATTAACATTAGAATGGATCAAGCAGAAGATAGAATCTGTGAGATAGAAGACTAGAACTTTGGAATTATCCAGTCAGAGGAGAAATAAGAAAACAAGACTGAAAACGAGTGAGGAAAGCCTATTTGATCTACGGAATGACATCAATAGAGCCAATATGCAAATTATCAGAGTTCCAAGGGGAGAGGAGAGGGAAAAGGAGACAGAAAGTTGATTTAAAGAAATAATAGCTGAGAATGTCCCAAATCTGGGGAAAGATTTGGATAACCAAAGCTCATGAAGCTCACAGGTCACCAAACAAACTCAACTTAAAGAGTTGCTCTCAGTGACACATTATAATATAACTCAAAAAACAAAGACAAAGAGAGAATCTTAAAAGCAGCAAGACCAAAGAAATTGTAATTTATCAGAGATGAAGAGAACTTAAAGAGATGAAAAAAAGATATTCCATGCAAATGGTAAACAAAAGAGAGAAGTAGCTACACGTAGACAAAAATAGATCTTAAACTAAAAACAGTAACAAGAGAAAGACAAATTCTTGATGAATTGACCTCTTTATCATCATATATATAACAGTCGTAAATATATGTGCACCCAACATCAGAGCATCCAAATACATTAAACAAATACTAACAGAGCTGAAGGGAGAAATAGACAACAACAGTAGGGGATTTCAATTCCTCACTTTTAACAATGGATAGTTCATCCAGACAGAAAATCAATAAGTAAACATTGAATGTGATCTATACTTTATACCAAATGGACCTAACAGACATGTACAGAACATTCCATCCAACAGCACCAGAATACACATTCTTCTTGATGCACATGGAAGCTTCTTTATGATAGGTCATGTGATAGGTCACAAAAGATGTCTCAGAAAATTTAAGAAGATTGAAATCATACAATGTATCTTTTCCAACCACAGTGGCATAAAACTAGAAATCAGTAACAGAACAAAAGCTGGAAAGTTCTGAAATACTTGGAAATTAAACAGCACACCCCTGAATGGGTCAAAGAACAAATCCAAGGGAAAAGTCAAATATCGTGAAAAAATGAAAAATAGAAACAAAAAATATCACAACCTATAGAATGCCACAAAAGCAGTTCTAAGAGGGAAGTTTATAGTGATTAATACCTACATTAATGAAGCACTGACAAAGATTAATCTCTAAAATTTACAACCAGCTCATGCAGCTCAATGTCAAAAAGTAAACAACCCAATTCAAAAATGGGCAGAACACCTAAATAGACATTTCTCCAAAGAAGATATACAGATTGCCAACAAACACATGAAAGGATGCTCAACATCACTAATCATTAGAGAAAGGCAAATCAAAACTACAATGCGGTATCACCTCACACCACTCAGAATGGCCATCATCAAAAAATCTACAAATAAATGCTGGAGGGACTTCCCTGGTGGCGCAGTGGTTAAGAATCTGCCTGCCAATGCAGGGGACACGGGTTAAAGCCCTGGTCCGAGAAGATCCCACATGCCGTGGAGCAACTAAGCCCGTGTGCCACAATTACTGAAGCCCGTGCTCCACAACAAGAGAAGCCACTGCAATGAGAAGCCCACACACTGCAACGAAGAGTAGCCCCCACTCGCCACAACTAGAGAAAGCCCGCGCGCGGCAACGAAGACCCAAATGCAGCCAAAAATAAATGAAATAGAACAATTAAAAAAATAAAAATAAATTGGCTTCCCTGGTGGCGCAGTGGTTGAGAGTCCGCCTGCCGATGCAGGGGACACGGGTTCGTGCCCCGGTCCGGGAAGATCCCACATGCCGCAGAGCGGCTGGGCCCGTGAGCCATGGCAGCTGAGCCTGCGCGTCCGGAGCCTGTGCTCCGCAACGGGAGAGGCCACAACAGTGAGAGGCCCGCATACTGCAAAAAAATAAAAAATAAAAATAAATAAAAATAAAAATAAATAAATGCTGGAGAGGGTGTGGAGAAAAGGGAACCGTTTTGCACTGTTGGTGGGAATGTAAATTGATACAGCCACTATGGAGAACAGTATGGAGGTTTCTTAAAAAACTAAAAATAGAACTACCATACGACCCAGCAATCCCACTATTGGGAAAAAAACATGAAAAATCCATAATTCAAAAAGAGTCATGTACCACAATGTTCACTGCAGCACTATTTACAATAGCTAGGACATGGAAGCAACCTAAGTGTCCATCGACAGATGAATGGATAAAGAAGATGTGGCACATATACAATGGACGATTGCTCAGCCATAAAAAGAAATGAAATTGAGTTATTTGTAGTGAGGTAGATGGACCTAGAGTCTGTCATACAGAGTGAAGTAAGTCAGAAAGAGAAAAACAAATACCGGACACTAACACATACATATGGAATCTAAAAATGGTTCTGATAAACCTAGGGGCAGGACAGGAATAAAGACACAGATGTTGAGAATGGACGTGAGGGCATGGGGAGGGGGAAGGGTAAGCTGGGATGAAGTGAGAGAGTGGCATGGACATCTATACACTACCAAATGTAAAATAGCTAGTGGGAAGCAGCTGCATCGCACAGGGAGATCAGCTCGGTGCTTTGTGACCACATAGAGGGGTGGGATAGGGAGGGTGGGAGGGAGATGCAAGAGGGAGGAGATATGGGGATATATGTATATATATAGCTGTTTCACTTTGTTATACAGCAGAAACTAACACACCATTGTAAAGCAATTATACTCTAATAAAGATGTTAAAAAAAATAATGCTAGAGAAACAGAGGCCTGTTGCTCAGTGAAAAGGCTTGCTCTTATCTTGAAAGCTGGGGATTGTCACTGAAAGCTTTTAGCACGGGAGTGACATGATCTGTGTTGTAGAAAAATCACTTTTTCTAAATGTAAGACTGGCTTGACAAGAGGAAGACTGGTTAGGAGATGGTTGCATCCAGGTGAGGATGGGAGTTAATGAAGTAAATCAGGGCAGAGGTTTGAACAGGAGCTAATATGAGAGCCACTCAGATCTTCAGGTTTTGGCATTGGGTTGAGCAAAAGTGGTGAGAGGGAGGCACTGAGGACGACCCTGAGGTTTCTGGCATGGGCAAATGAGTAGTGTAGGATGGTGGGTGAGACCTCTAGCCTGGGAGTCAAAGACACTTGGTTCTGGATACAAAACTTTAAAAAAAAATGGATCCCTGTCCTGGTGGGGGATACAGACTAAAAAATACTCACGTTCAATGCCAAGTAGTCACAGCAAAGATAAAGATAAGCACAGGACCCAGCCTGGGAGGGGGAGGCATAGCAGGAGAGTGGTTTAAGGCATGCTTACTAGAATTATACGGCATTGGAGGAAAGAAGGTGAGAAAGGTGCTCAGGATGGAGGGGGCTACATGCCTAAGACACAAAGGAACGAACAGGATGGTGGCCTGGGAGATGTCCCTGACTCTCTGGCTTGGGTTCCACTCACCTGCTAACAACACCCAGATCTACATTTCAGGCAGCAGTAACAGCACCCAGATCTACATTTCAGGCAGACTGCTGCCTCTGTCCACTGACCACCGCTACATCAAAGTCCCACCTCTAAGCAGTGCATCCGTGAGTCTTCCCTGCACATGCAGCGCCCCCTCCTGAAGTGCCCACTCAATCTGCTCCTCACCCGCCTGGCCCAATGCCACTCCCATCCACACAGGCTACCACTTCTGGGATCCTGAGAACCAGCCTCCACTCCTGTCTCTCCTGCCCCATACCCAACCTGTCACCAAATTCTATTCCACTGTTTCAAAAGTTCTAGAATCTGCTCCATTGCCATTACTACCTTTATTCCAGTTTCCAGCAGCTGTAGGAGCACCTCTCTCTTTTCACATTATTTTAATTGAAATATAGTCTACATACCACAATATATCCTTTTAAAGTGGCCGATTCAGTGGTTTTTTCGTATTTTCACCATGTTGTGCAGCCATCACCCTTATCTAATTCCAGAACGTTTTCATCACCGCAAAAGAGAAGCTCTGTACCCATCAGCAGTCCCCATTCCCCCCTCCCCCTTCCCTCTGTCCACCACTAACCTACTTTATGGCTCTATAAAGTTCCCTGTTATGGACATTTCACAAAAAGGAAATCATACAATACGTAGCCTTTTGTGTGTTTGCTCAAGAATCCATCTCAGGAATTTCTCAGATTTCTTCACTATTAATGGCAGTGATTTCAAAGCCTGCTTCACTGTGAATTTCATATCAAAATGAATTAAACATAATGTTTTTAAGTTTCATCTATGTTATAGCATGTATTAAACATGTTTTTTTATTTTCTGTTTTCTGATGCTTTGACATCTGGGGCCTTGCTGACTCTGGAGGGATGGCCTCTCTCAGGGCTAGCTAATTCCTAGAGATAGTAAATGACTCCTCTGCAAGCGCACCTTTCATTTGCAAACCAACCAACTCACCACTGCCCATCTACTTTATCCGGGTCAATACCAATATCCACCTGTCCTAATCACCCCAGGTCCAGGTACCAGACAACTAGGGACAGCCTCTATGCCCCAGAGCCCACTGAAATTATTCAAAGTAGTCAATCTTAACCCTGCTTCCCCTGTCTTGCCCATTACTTCCCATGGAAACCACAATAAAGTTTGTTTTCTCCTCACTCCCTCTGCCTCTTGAAGCTGGTGCTTCCCTGTGTGACTCCCTGTGGCAGGGTGTGCCCCCTCCTTTTGGGAACTGTGAGTAACAAGTATCTTTTCAATGTTAATTGTCTCCTGATCTGTTGCCCTTACTAAAACCCTCAAATTTTCTACTAATACACTGTATTTTTTAACAGTTGGAAAACCACTTATCCTTATTATCAGTGTCAGGGGTCCACCTTCAAGAAGGTGAGGCTCACCTGCATCACATCAGGATCCCCAAGTGCACCTAGGTACCTAGATCTGACCTTCCTTCGTTGAACTTGTTCCAGGAAAATCCTATGGTTTCTTCTTTTGCTTCCTCAGCCCTGATTAACCTGGACAAGAGCGAGATTTTAGCCACTCTGGTTTGTGATGGAATCCAAGATTGATTCAACATTCTTCGTTCTCACCTCTTCTGCACTAACTGACCCAATGAGTCACAATTTGTTTATTTTGTTTTCCAAGCTGGGCTCTAGCACCATCCTGGTGGAGGAAGCACCTTAGCAGACTGTCCAATCTGAGTACAAATATGGAGTAGTCTTCCCTTACTGTTGACACACAGCTATCAATCCAGCATATAAATGCTGCTACTTTGCAGCCCGCTTTACCCTCTCTCCAGGGCAGCCAGGGAAGTGAGGGGTTCCAAAGTAGAGGTCCTAGGGACACTAAGTCAGCACACAGTTTTCAGGCTGACCTCCATCCACACACACAGAAACACATTTCTCTCCTTCAACAATCATCATCCTTGTACCATTTCAATGGTGTGATCTAATCATGACTCAGCATGCTGTTTGTCTATTGTTATGTAACAAACCACCTCCAAATTTGGTGGCTTGAATTGAAAATAGAGTGTCAAATACATATTTCTGTACCCATATTCATAGCTGCATTATTCACAATAGCCAAAAATTAGAAGCAACCTAAGTGTCCATTGGCAGATGGATGGATGGATAAACAAAATGTGGTATATCCATAAAATGGAGGTTTTACAAGGAAGGAAATTCTACACATGCTACAACATGGATGAACCTTGAGGACATTATGCTAAGTGAAATAAGCCAGTCACAAACGGACAAATACAGTGATTCTAGGTACCTAGAAGAGTCAAATTCATAGAAACAGAAAGAATAGTGATTGCCAGAGCCTTGCGGGAGGGAGGATGGGAAATTATTGCTTAATGGGTCTAAAGTTTCAGTTTTGGAAGGTGAAAGAGTTCTGGAGACGGATGGTGGTGATGGCTCCACAACATTATGAATGTACTTAATGTCACTGAACTGTACACTTTAAAATGGTTAGGATAGTACATTTTATGTTATGCATATTTTACCACAATTTTTACTGGCTTAAAATTATACTCTGTTATTATTTCTCATAGTTGTGTGGACTGACTGGGTGGGGAGACATATTTGGAGATTAGCTACCACAATCCATCTCAGGGATTTCTTAAGTTTATTCTTTTTTTTCTGGCTGCATCAGATCTATTTGCATCACGCAGGCTCTTCCTTGGGTGTGCAGGCTTCTCTCTAGTGTGGCGTGCGGTTTTTCTCTCTCTAGTTGTGGTGCACAGGCTCCAGGGTGCGTGCGCTCTGTAGTTTGTGGCAGTCAGGCTCTCTAGTTGAGGCACAAGCTCAGTAGTTGTGGTGCACGGGTTTAGTTGCCCCACGGCATGTGGAAACTTAGTTCCCTGACCAGGGATCGAACCTATGTCCCCTGCATTGGAAGGTGGATTCTTTACCAAAGGACCACCAGGGAAGTCCTTCAAGTTTATTCAGTATTACAGCAGTGACTTCAAAGCCTGCTTCATTGTGAATTTCATAGCAACAACCAAGTTCCCAGAGAGCTTGTTTCAACTTATAAAGCACTGGAAAAGTTGTGAGCTCTTCTTGGCATATCTGCTACCAATCTCCTTTCTCATTCTAGAAAAAAAAATCTTAATTTCTTATGAAACTATGTGTCCTTTGAGATTAGGTTAGAAGTCAACTTCTAATTGGTAATTCATGAGGGCATCTTTTAGATAGGGTAACCACTCATATTTCAGAGTATATTTTGTGTTTCTATTATTAATGCCTGGCCCTTTCTCAGTTAGCATCGAATTTCCTGCATCCCAGGAAACCCATCAGCCTTAGGCAAACCAGGATGGGTGGTCACTCTACTTTTAGACCTTCTCAATTTTATGAACTCACCTAATGTTACATAAGGCTGATATTCTCACACCATGTATATGTCTTAAATTTGTGATTCCAATCTTGAGATCTCTACAAAATTCCTTTGTCTTTCTGGTGGTTGTCCCAATCCATGATGCTTTGTGTCTGGTGCACTTGACTCCAGAGCTCTATAAATCCAATAATCTGGCAATAAAGATGCATTTTTAGATTGGGTCTATGGTGATTATTTTAATCCAAGGTACACTTGGACACCATATCTTAGATCCACATTCTCATATGATAAGCCAGTGTTAAAATGTAACACATATAAACCGGGCAGTTCACACAACCCAGTCTTGATGGGGTTGTCGTAGTCAAAGAACCATCAATTTGGCAGGAAAATATAACAAAAAGCAACTCAAATTTTATTTGGCTTGTGAATACTAATAAACTACTAGTTTTCTCCTTGTTATAATAGCATCAAACATCAAAAAGTAGAAAGATTTCTGAGTAGACTAGAAACCTGCTGAGTGGCTCTGTGCCCTGGGTGCAGACAGTGAGGAAGGATGCCCAGCTGTGCTCCCTGAGGTCCTCATTAGAATTAGAAGACCCCTCAGAAATCAGTCAGCATCAGTCTCTTTTAGTAGTTTTCTACGATGTCTCTGTTCAATGAATTCTGGGTGATAATGTTCTTGGATAAATTTAATCTCTTAGCCTCAATGCCTAACATACTTCATATTTTGGTAAAGTTATGAGCATCTATATTCTAAGATTTTAAAAATATAGATAATATATTAAAATTTTAATGACAAATCATAATGATCCTATGGGAACTTTTCCATATGATCACTCTTTTTCATGACTACATTGGCTTCAGCAATATTATGTTTGTTTTTGTTTTTGCGGTACGAGGGCCTCTCACTGTTGTGGCCTCTCCCGTTGCAGAGCACAGACTCTGGATGCGCAGGCTCAGCGGCCATGGCTCACGGGCCCAGCCACTCCGCGGCATGTGGGATCTTCCCGGACAGGGGCACGAACCCGTGTCCCCTGTATCGGCAAGCGGACTCTCAACCACTGAGCCACCAGGGAAGCCCAGCAATATTATGTTTGGAGATAGGCTCTACTTTGACTCTTTGTGTTTCCATTATCAGTACATTGTCTTATCCATAACTGACCCCTACGTCACCTCATCATTTTTGACTCAAGGAGGCAGACAGCAGCCCACAGGAGGGTAGGTAGAGCTGAATAGTATGAACCTCAAAGGAGGGAGGCTATTGCTTAATGCAAGGTAAATGATGGCTTGAAAGTAAAAAGGGGGAAGGAAAGAAAGACAACAGCCCTGCTGGGCTCATGGAACTTGGGAATATGTGGAAAAATTATCAGGACTTGTTCCAGAGGGCTTCAAGGGAACAATACCCTCAGGGAAAACCAGGAGGTAGAGCAGGACTTTAGGAAATTGGGAAGGAAGTTGAGGACGAGGAGAATTTCAATTGCAGGGAAAGTAAGATTTAAGAAGGCTCATTGGAGCATTGGGAAGAGGAGCATAGAGAGGTGGTGATGATCCCACAGGCCTGATGTTCCCCAGGACTACAGGCTTTCTCCTCCCCCCATGGTCCAAGGATAGCTGCATCACTGGAGAAGCTGCTTCCTTCTCTTCAGAGACAACTTGAAGCTCCCACCAACCCCATGCTGAGACTGAGGCACTGCCAAGTGAAGACCCAGCCCCCAGGACCTTGAGCTTCCCACCTAGGTAGGCCATTGAATATGATGTGCTCTTCCAAGTCCTCTTTGCATCCTTCCACCCTCACAAAAACATCCCCTGGCCACAGAGAACAGTAACTGAGATCAGAGGCTTTAGAGTTAGTAGGACCTGACACATAGCAGCCACAGAACCTACAACAGGTGAGTTATTAGCCATTCTAACCCTCAGTTTCCTCATCTGAACCATAGGGATAATCATAACTCCTTATAATATTGTACTGGCCTCTTTCACTGAGAACTTAATTTGGTTTGGGCAGTGGCGCTCTTGTAGAAGGTTGAGGTTTGGGCCTTCTAGCACAGGTATGCAAACTCTGCATTCACAGCCCTGCACCCTCAGGAGCCTCTTCTCCTACCTGTTCTTGCTGTCCTTCATGCCAGCCCACTTCAGTTCTGAGGAGGCGAGCACTCGTTTTGGGACTTACTCCCATTGGCTGCTCCGGACGCGCAGGCTCAGCGGCCATGGCTCACGGGCCCAGCCGCTCCACAGCATGTGGGATCCTCCCGGACTGGGGCACGAACCCGTGTCCCCTGCATCGGCAGGCGGACTCTCAACCACTGCGCCACCAGGGAAACCCTCTTTCAGTCATTTCTAATGGAGAAACATATGCTACAGCTGCTGACACTTGATGTTACAGAGCCAAAGGAACTGAAAACCATGTTATGATTATGTGTGATATGAAGACAGGTAAGATATTTCTACTTATTTTGGTGCTTCCATAGTACTCACTGGTAGATATAAAATAGTTAAGCAGTCATCCTCTTGGAGCCCTTGCAGAAGACGGCAGGCGGGGATTTTTTAAATGGTATTAAACAGAAAATGTTGTGATGTCCTTCTTTTTGCCGGGTTTTCACGTTCAGCTCCTGCCCCGAATTGGGAAATTCTTTTTCCTACCAAAGAGTGAACGAGATAAATCCTTTCCTTCACCACAGTACAATAAGAGTTTCACAAAAAGCAGTAATGGCTGGCTATAGGGTCAAACCTCTGACTTCAGCCTCAGGGTCAACAATACAGGGGAGGTGGTGGACACAGAGAGAGGGGGAGAGAGAGGAGGAGACACAGGAGAGAGAGAGACAGAGACAGAAGAGACAGAAAGAGAGAAAAAGAGAGGCCACTCCCTGGAGAAAAAGTAGCAACAAACCTTTGAAAGAACTAGTAGAAGCAGATTTCTCTGTAACACCACAGGTTAGGACTCTGTTCTTAAATTTTGAGCAAACATATAAGCAGGGGCACAATACAGAAACATTCATTAGGAAATTGGAATTGAAACCAGAATCTCTGGGAAAATTGTTTATAGTATGCCTAATATCGTTTCCAAGTTAACTGTACGGACAGTTGCATGTAGCTCCCTTTCTGTTTGAAGACTCTCAGCCACTTTCAACTAATCCTTTTGTTGTCTCCATAAAATCCCAAGTTAAGTCCCCACTCCCTGAATATGCCTTAAGCAGACTAAATGTGGCCTCATTATCCCACCACAAATTCTGATAATAATCTCTGTGCTCTACTGACTTGTCACTAACAAAATTATTAAAGTGGCTATTCACATATGGCATGTATTCTGTTTTCTAGTCTAGTTAACTTCTTACCTTAACCCAGAAACTAAAGCCAGGATGGCTCTGACCTCACAGCTGTGGTTGGTCATCACTGAATCCCAGACTGAGTGTCTCTGCAGGAGAGAGGGAGGTGGTGGGAAAGGAGGGAAAGTCATCAGTATTTACCACGTGACTGCCTCGTCCCCGGCCCTGTGCTACCATGGATGTTCTGATTAATTGTCCCAACCACTTTATATCTACCTTCCAGATGGGGAAACAGGCTTAAAATGTTTGAGTAATTTGCTCAAGATCCCAGGTTAAGCACAGAGGAAAGCCAGAATTCCAACAGAGCTCTGTCCTATTCCAGTGCCTGTGGTCTCTTCACGGGAGGTTTGTGCAAATATCACCTAATCTCGAGCCTTTACTCTCAGTCTCAAATCACACAGAGCATTTCCAAATACACTTCTGACAATAGCATTATTCCAAGGCATGCCAAGGAGTCATGGGAATGATGTTTCATTATGGAAAGAGACATAGAGATGGAAAGAAGAGTAGACAAAGGCAGACAAGAACTGAAGTGGTTTTACCGGGATAAAGCCAGTGTACCTAAGATTGCCTCAGACCTGTGTATCCTGTACTGCCTGGCCATCCCTCAAGCTTTGGCTCAAAGGCTGCCTGACCCCCGTGCTGTCCCCACTTCATACTCCCCACCCCTGAATCCCCTTGGCTCAATTAAAAGGCATTCATGTACCTGACTGCCATCCCAGGGTGAATCTATTCCACCATGACTTCCTTCGCCCCACCCCACAATGCCCCAGGCAGAAATAGCTTCTAAGTGGGTAGAAAGGATCCTGAGCTACTAGGCCTCTGTCCCCATGCCAAAATGAACTCAGAGGTTCAGCCTGTGGCTTCAGTTCAAGGGGGCAGGAAGGACAGGACCAAAGGGGACCTACTAAAATGTAACTTTGGAACAGGCAAAAACCGTGCGCATCTTGCCAGATAAACCTATTAGTGTTACTCCCAGACTGGTGGTTCTTAAACTCTTTGAACCTCTAGTAGTAATAGTAGTGGTAGTAAATACTCCAAAGAGGTTTATGTGAGTACAAGAGTTTAGCCAACTCTGAAATTAGAGGGAACACAGTACACAAGATTTCCCTTCCTTCTGTCAACAACTGCAAGTTTAGGGGTCCCTAAGATCACCCTTGGGTGTGATATTTCCCTAGAAAGACTCACAGAATTCACTGAAAGCAGTTATACTCATGATTATAGCTTATTACAAGAATACAGATTGAAACCATCTTACTGAAGAGTGCAAAGAGCAGAGAGTCCAGGAAAAATATCCCACCTGGAGCTTCTACAGTCTTCTCGCCATGGGGTCAGGATGCCTCACCTTCCGGGCATGTGTGACAGCATTTGCACAGAGTGCTACCTACCAGGTGGGCTCACTCAAGTGTCAGTGCTCAGCGTCTCTACTGGGGCTCTGTTAAACAGGCATGGGTGATCTTAGGCTCCAGCCCCTCCGAGGGTGACACAGAGAAAGACTCCACTCACACATTGATAAGTCTTTCTGGTATAGCCAGCGCCCGGTCTAAATCATATTGTTAAGACTATCCAGTGTGACCCATGGCTTGCAAGCAGACAAAGGTTATCTCCCAGAGGCTAAGGGCAAAGGGCAGACCTTTCTTTGGGCAAGGTTAAATTCTTGACTATACAGTGGGTTATATCTATGGATGTTTACTAAATTAGAAATTAAAACAAAAGTTTTAAAATATTTACTGATTTGTGTAAAAATTATATATACCAATTACATGTTAACAAAAAAAAAGTAATTTAATGAAAAGCTATTTACCCAAAACAAAAAAGAAATCAGTAAGAAGAGTTGCAATGTTTTAAATTTTTGCAAATCTCTTTAATGATTGGCTTACTTTAACTTGTCTTTTCAGGTAACTGTGGATACTCTTCTTTGATATGACACTAAAACAAAACTAGCTGTAGTTTCTTAAAGGGTAATTACAGTGTGGAATCTGAAGCCTTAACAATGAACTTTGTGGATTCTGTTATATTACGGTTTGGCTTAACTTGCACTTTAGATGGATTTTTTACCCATAAATGATTGTAAAACATCACTGTGATGGTTAATTTTATGGATCAACTTGACTGGGCCACAGGGTGCCCAGATATAAGGTTAAACATTATTCTGGGTATGTCTGGATGAAACTAACATTTGAAGCAGTAGACTGAGTAAAGCAGATTGTCCTTACAATGTGGGCAGGCCTCATCCAATTCACTGAAGGTCTGAATGGAACAAAAATTTGAGCAATAGAGAATTGCTCTCTCTGCCTATAGTCTTTGAGCTGGGACAGCTCCTCTGGTCAGACTCGGACTCAGACTAGAATTTACACCATCCGCTCTCCTGGTTTTCAGGTCTTTAGACTTAGACTAGAATGATACATAACTCTCCTGGGTCTCTCTCTAGCCTGCAGATCTCGGGACCTCTCAGCCTCCATAATCATGTGAGCCAATTTCTTCATAAACATTCTGTTTCTCTGGGGAACCACAACTAATATAACCATGCATTGATCATTTGAAAAATATGGGTTCACTGAGTTATGCAGATATTCCAAGTATTAATATACTTCCTTATCCAATATCAAAAATTACATTTGCTTCACTGTTGAATAGAAAAGCCTTTAAGGACTGGGAAGCCGTCAAGCTCATGGTGAATACAAGTATTTCAAAATTATAATTTTTCCTTCCAAGCCCAGATTTTAACACTGGCAACACATTCTTTCAGTTGTTTTCCTTGAAGTCAGAGACTCACTTTGATTATTTTTTTAAAAATGGCTACCAAACACCCAAGTTTGAATATTCATAGTGTTACTGAGTCTAAGCTTGTACTACTCACCGCACGACAGGCCAATAATCGAGAGACGAGTTTTAGGGACAAGGGATAAGACTTTATTTGGAAAGCCAGCAAACTGAGGAGATGGTGGGCTTGTGCCCCAAAGAAACATCTTGCCTGAGTTAGAATTCAGGCTCCTTTTATACTAGAAGGGGAGGAAATAAAGTCAAACACTTCCTGGTTCCCATCAGCCTCCAGAGGGAGAGTTTAATTTCTTCCTCTCTGCAGTCATTCACAGGTTGGCCTGGTCAGGATGTTTCCTGTAAGCTAAACAAAGGTATTTGAGCTTAATGCTCATTACCTGGGAAGCAGGGTTCCCAGAGATGGGCCATTATGTATTATTTATGCTTATAGGCAACATCCCTGTAGTGATTAGCTTGTAATAGAATACAAAATGTTCTTCCCTATTACAATACTTTATCATTGTTGTTCTTCTGAGTAAAAATGGTGTTTCATTTAAAATAAAAAAACAGTACAAATCACAACTCAACAATCACCCCAGTGTGTGCCTCAAGAGCCCATCTGGTCTGGGACAGAAGTAACAGGCACAAGGCTGGCGACATGGAGCCCCTGACCTCAACAGCACTGCACTGCCTAAGCACAGGTAACGTGAACTCACCTAGCAACTGGTACCTAAGCACTCAGGGATTAGGGGCCCATGATGAGTGCCCCATTCTCACAAGGCAGCAGAGTGGGGCTGCCCACTTCATGCCATTGAAGGGCTTGATCAGATCACTGAGCCACCAGCAAGCAGCTGGGCATATCTGAGTCAAATTCTAGCTCCCTGTTGTCTGTTCTGACAGAGCACCGGAAGACTGCCCACAGAGCATCTGGAAGCCCTGAGTGGTCCACAGGGGCACATTTTCCCTGGGATTTGATAGGGCACCTTGGGAAAGAAGACAATGTTGTTGAGGCCAGCAGTTCCTTTGCTGTGTTTACAACAGTGGAAACTCAGGGAAAACTCAGCTTACAAGTGCTACAGTTAGGGTGCAGGTCATGGCAAAACCTCAGACAAATAGCAAACGGTGGCAGTGGTCAAAGCACAAGCACTCCAGCAGGGAGTGATGCCTTCCAGGCTGCCTCCACAGTTCAGCAAATCCTGTTAGTAAGGCAAGAGCAATCAGGTGTCATCTGTCTCTGCGGACAAACCACCCTGCTCACTGCACTGATTGTTTTAACCCTAATACCTTGGGTGAGGTGTGGTAAGGTCAGCGGCAGATCAAGGGAGGGAAAATGGGAAGAATTTTACCGTTTGTTATACTCAGAGTCCTCTGAGAGAACGTGCATGCCACACAGGCCCATTCAGGGGAAGTATCGGGTTCAGTCGGGAGGCAGAGGGAGATAGGGGAACTGTGGGCACTTTACTGTGGTTTCCACAGGAAGGAACAGGCAGGACAAAATAAGCAGGCTCATTAGCTAGTTTGAATACTTTCACCAGCTCTGAGGCATAGGGGCTGTCCCTGGTTATCTGGTACCTCACCCTGGGTGATAAGGGCATGTCGATAGTCAGAGTGTGAGAGTCAGTTAAGGTAGGTAGTTGGGGGTGTGGAATTCATTGGCTGCTCAAGAAGGGAAACTGACCAGCCTCTAGCCAGGGTCTCAAAACTAGGTCAAGAAGGCATTTATAAAAACTTTATTACAAGTGGCGTTGAGTATATTCACAATGTTGTGTAACCATCACCACCATCTTTTTCAAGGACATTTTAATCATCCTAAACACCCATTAAACAATAACCCTCCACTCTTCACTACACACACACCCCCAGTTAACCCCTATTCTACAATACTTCTGGCTCTATGAATTCGCCTTAGATGCCTCATATAAGTGGAATCATACAATATTTGTTCTTTTTAATGTTCGAAGTTCATCCATGTTGTAGCATTCTCTTCGGTTCCTTTATGATTTTTATCTCTTTACTGATATTCTCTATTTGGTGAGAAATGTTTCTCCTGGTTTCCTTCATTTCTTTGTGGATGGTTTCCTTTCATTCTTTGAGCATATATAAGACAGTTGGTTTAAAGTCTTTGTCTATTATGTCCAATGTTTGAGCTTCCTTGGGGACAGTTTCTGTTAATTTCTTTTTTCCTATTAACGGACCATACTTTCTTGTTTCTTTACATGCTTCACAATTTTTTTTTGTTAAAAACTGGACATTTTGAATATTATAATGTGGCAAATCTAGAAATCAGATATTCCCTCCTCTCCAGAGTTTGTTGTTGCTACTTATTGTAGAGTGTTTGCTTAGTGACTTTTCTAAACTATATTTGTAAAGACAATATTCTTTGTTATGTGAAATGCCTGAAAAGAAGAAAGAAAAAAGAAAAGCCTCTTTACAAACTTTTAAGATTCTGGCAGGCAGAGATCTACACTTGTCTTATGGGCTCCAAGACAAGCCTGGTATGTAAGTTCCCTTGCTTATGAAACCTGTCACTTACCAGTCTGGAGTGGTCTGCGTCTTTCTTCAGTTTTTCTCTGCCCTCCATGCAAGGGGGCAGGTTTCAGATTTTACCCAGGAAGCCCCTGAGTGTGTGAACCAACGAAATGCTAGCAAACATAATTTAACAGACTATTAAAAGGATTATATAATGGTGTTGGGAAAACTGGATATCCACATGTAAAAGAATGAGGCTGAAATCTTACCTTACACTACATACAAAAATCAACTCAAAATGGGTCAAAGAACTCAACATAGAGCTAAATGTATAAAACTCAGAAGAAAACACAGGGGAAAACCTCATGGCATTGAATATGACACCAAGAGCATAGGCAACAAAAGGAAAAAATAGACAAATTGAACCCCATGAAAATTAAAAACTTCAAAGTTTTTGTTTATTTTTAAATTTTTTAATAAAGTTATTTATTTTATTTATTTATTTTTGGCTGAGTTGGGTCTTCGTTGCTGTGCGTGGGCTTTCTCTAGTTGGTGTGAGCAGGGGCTACTCTTCGTTGCTGTGTGTAGGCTTCTCATTGCAGTGGCTTCTCTTGTTGCGGAGTACAGGCTCTAGGTGCGTGGGCTTCAGTAGTTGTGGCTCACGGGCTCAGTAGTTGTGGCGCACGGGCTTAGTTGCTCCGCGGCATGTGGGATCTTCCCGGACCAGGGATCAAACCCGTGTCCCCTGCACTGGCCGGCAGACTTTTAACCACTGTGCCACCAGGGAAGTCTCGAAGGCAAGTTCTTATGAGACACTGTTTCTCTGTGAGAGGCTCTACCTGGAAAAGCATTGTGCTAGGAGGTATTGCTCTGTGGGGATATATTGTGTTTCTGCCCCCTTCCAGAGCTGAGACCTCTCTGGAGGCCTTAGGGGTATTCTCTCCTTTGGTTGTGTCTGCCGCAGTGCCCAACACATACCTTCCAGAGTCACAGATACATTTAATTCAAGTGGTACCCCTGACTGGGAGGTGCTTAGAGCTTTAATCTGCTTCACTAGCATCTTTCCCTTGTCAAAGGTGGCTTGTTGCTCTGGTACCCAGTCCTACATGTGCCTTTCTTTACCAGATGGTGAGAGATGGAGGCATTGTGCCAGATGGGGAATGAAAGTCCTCCAAACCCCAAAATTCCTACAAAAGCTTGCACCTCTTTTACATCCTTAGGGATTGGATAGGTTTGTACCGTACCAATCACAGCTTCTGAGACAATGTGCATCTTATCCAAAAAAACAACTCCCCAAAACTTTACCATGTTGCCTGGGCCTTGAATTTTCTGTGGGTTCACCACCCATCTTCTCCCTTGCCGATGTTAGCAAAGTCTGCAGAGTGTCCTGCAGCACAGGCAAGTCTTCACATTCAACATTATATCATCAGTGTAAGGGGCCTGTTTTACTGATGTGGGAAGGAGAACAGGGGCAGGTCTCAGGCTACCATCCATGACATATGGCAGGGCTGTGCAGGCAGCCTTGGGGAACCACTTGAAAGGCCCACTATTGTCCCTCTCACATGAAGGCAAATTGATCTTAGTTACAGAAACCTGTATTTGTCAGAGTCTTTTCCATGAATCTCCTTGACGATGAAGCACTTTTGCAGGAACTTTTGCAAAAGCAGCAAAATAAACAATAACTGTCTATAAATGAGAAAAGACTTTAAAAATAGCCATGGTTAAAGATCTGATGAGAGTTCATTATAATGCAATTGACAAGGAAACTTCCTTATCTCTGTGACATACAATTAAAAATTATGAATGATAACATCATACCAGGATATATCAGATTTTTAGGAATTTCACACAAATATACCCTAAAGAAAGTTTAGCATCTGCTTCCCAGGTAATTTAACATATAAAACAAGCCCAATTAGTTTAATATCTCTCTTTTATAAGGAAAAAGAACATAACTTTTGAGATAGTTCAGGGACCCTCCGGAAAATCCCAAAGTTAGTTCAAGGTCAACAAGACCTCATTTAGAATTTGATTTTGGGGGAAGCTTGTCAAAAATATCAAAAGGTTTTAAAACACTTGATTAAATAGGATCATCGTTCACTGTGAAACAATACTTAGTTATCCATTTAACTAGGCAAATATAGAAAGTTACATCGCTGTAAAAAAAAGTAACTCTTTTAACAGTTTTTTTTTTTTTTTTTTTTTTTGCAGTACGCGGGCCTCTCACTGTTGCGGCCCCTCCCTTTGCGGAGCACAGGCTCCGGACGCGCAGGCTCGGTGGCCATGGCTCACGGGCCCAGCCGCTCCGCGGTATGTGGGATCTTCCCGGACCGGGGCACGAAGCCGTGTGCCCTGCATCGGCAGGCGGACTCTCAACCACTGCGCCACCAGGGAAGCCCCAACAGTTTTCTTAAGTAATCAAAAACCTGATAAAGACAACATGAAGCACAGGAAATTATTTTACTAGAACACAGAATCTTTGTTTTTAGGCAAATTACTTAAAAGGTAAAAAAAAAAAAAAGCCATTCCAAATCCCATCAAGAACAGACCAATAGTCCAGTAAAAGTTTGTGCTTCTAGCAGATGAAAGAAAATTAACTTCTTAGTTTTACATAAGTGCACTATTGATATCCAAGCTTATTTTTTCCTTTAAACCAATTAGAGACCTTTTACAAATTAATTTTGGCAATACCCTCTGAAGGTTAAAAAAAATCACATATACATAACATATATCCATAGACATACATAAACGTAGAGACAGACACGGAGACCCCATAGCATTCATTCCAAAACCTTAGCCGTACATCAGGTATAACAATACAAAACTCATTAGTTTATAAATAACAGTTGAATCCAAACTGTGTCCCTAGCAGGCAGAATGAGTTAAGGTTACCCATTCATACAGCTAAAGATTTTACTAATATTTATAGAGAAGGCTTAATATTTGTATCTGCTCATGACAAATAATCTTATGGAGGCTGTGGACTAAATCTGGGATGAGAAAGCTTCTGTATTTTAAAAAGTCTCTTTACCCCCTTTTTCCCTGAGAATCTGTGGGCAGTGTTTGAGTTATCTCCTGGCATGTTTACATTTCAAAGACATGATAAGATTTACAACTGCAAAGGACATAGAAACAATGAGGTTTCCTCCCAAGAATTTTGGGGTATATTTATCAGAAGTCTAGGGAAATTACTATTTAAATTTTTCCTTTGTATTAGGGCACAGGGCGCTCCAACCATTTCACTGTTAATATAACAATTCACCCTCCTCACTTTCCCAGGGATTTCACTTCTTAGTGTCCCAATCAGGATTTATCACAAATGCTTGGATTTTCATCCGTAGCAACTTGCACCCTCCTAGCTTTGCAAAACAACACACTAAGGTCTGCAACTTACTATCCTGCTTTCCCACCTAGTCTGCTAACCCTGAAGCCAGCAGAGCAGTGGACACCACAAGTCATTCTCTAACCTCAGCTCTTCTTCCAACATTCTAACTCGACCTTCAGCTTCTAGCTGGGCATTGGTGGCCAGCCCACTGTGTAGCCATGCATTCCACTTCTCTGCCACAGTGAGCTCTGCACAGTTCCTCAAACAAGTAAATCAGACCAGCCAGCATTTGGTGCATCCCCATATTCACGTGGCAGTCCACAAGCACCTAACATACGGATCACCCTCCCCACATAGAGACTGATGGCCAACTCAGGATTTCCCCTGAGTATGCCTCTTTCCCAAGGCCCATTTCTTTGGTCTCCTTGTTGGCTCACCAATTGTTAGTTCACACACTCAGGAGTTTCCTGGGTGAAATCTGAAATGGGCCCCCATATACAGATGGTACGGAGAGACTAAAGAAAGAGGCAGACACACTAAATTGGTAGGTAGCAGGTTTAATAAGGAAGGGAACTTGCATACAAGGCTTGTCTTGGGCAGCCACAAGTAGACCTCCATACTCACCCACTAGAATCTTAAAAGTTTATATAGATGTCTTAACTGAGTTCCGTCAGACGTATGCCATCCAGATGGTCTCAACAGCACTTTATTATCTGAAAGCTGTGTCCCTGTGGCAACTTCTAGTATGGAGAAGGCAAGTGAATAAATAATCCAAGGACTGGGTAGAAGATGAGGAGCCTCAGATTGCCTGGGTCTAGCTCACGGGTCAATCAGCAGAGACGTCTTCTCAATGACTTCCTCCAGCACATTTTGTGGAGAGTCTTTGCAACAATAGTCATAAGGAATATTGGTCTGTAGTTTTCTTTTCTTACGGTTTCTTTGTCCAGTGTTAGTATAAAAGAAATTCTGGCTTCAGAATGAGTTTGGAAGTATCCCCACCTCTTCAAGTTTTTAAAGAGTTTGAGAAGGATTGGTGTTTATTCTTCTTTAAATGTTGGGTAGAATTCTGCCAGTGAAGTTACCTGGTCCAGGCCTTTTCTTTGTTGGGAGGTTTTGGTGATTGTTTAAAAAATTGTGGTAAAATACATTCTTTGTTGGGAAGTTTTTGATTACTGTTTCAATCTCCTTGCTAGTAATAGGTCTATTCAGATGTTCCATTTCTTCATGATTCAGTTTTGGTAGATTGTTTTTCTAGAAATTTGTCCATTACGTCTAGGTTATCCAATTTTTGGCATACTACTGTCCATGGTACAGCTGTGTACCTCTCTAATAACCCTTTTCATTTCTGTAAAATCCATATTAATATCCCCACTTTCATTTTAGTTATTTGAATTTTTGTTATCTGAGTCTTTTTTCTTAATCTAGCTAAAAAATGTTTAGCACTTTTGTTGATCTGTTCAAATAACTAACTTTTGGTTGTATTGATCTCTCTACTGTTTTCCTATTTTCTATTTCATTTATCTCTGCACTAATTTTTATTATTTCCTTCCCTCTACTATCTTTGAGTTTAGTTTGTTCTTCTTTTTCTAGTTCCTTAATGTGTGAAGTTAAGTTGTTGATTTGAGATCTTCCTTCTTTTTTAATGTAAGCATTTACAGCTATGAATTTCCCACTGAGCACTGTTTTTGCTGCTTTCCATAAAGTTTTTTTAATATAAAATTTATTTATTTATTTTTGGCGGCATTAGGTCTTCGTTGCTGCGTGCGGGCTTTTCTCTAGTAGCGGTGAGGAGGGGCTACTCTTTGTTGTGGTGCACGGGTTTCTCATTGCTGTGGCTTCTCTTGTTGTAGAGCATGGGCTCTAGGCACGTGGGCTTCAGTAGTTGTAGCACATGGGTTTAGTAGCTCCGCGGCATGTGGGATCTTCCCGGACCAGGGCTCGAACCCGTGTCCCCTGCATTGGCAGGCGGATTCTTAACCATTGTGTCACCAGGGAAGCCCCTTCCATAAGGTTTTGTATGCGCTGTTTTTGTTTTATTTTGTCTCAAGATATTTTCTAATTTCCCTTGTGATTTTTTCTTTGACTCATGGGTTATTTGGACTATGTTGTTCAATTTCCACATATTGTGAAATTTTCAGTTTTCCTTTTGCTATTGATTTCTAGTTTCATTCCACTGCAATCAGAAAATATACTTTGTATGGTTTCAATTTTATTAATTTTTAAGATTTGTGTATCCTAACATATGGTCTATCCTGGAGAGTGTTTCACGTGCACCTGAGAAGAATGTGTATTCTGCTTTTCTTGGGCAGAGCGTTCTGTATATACCTGTTATGTTCTAACTATTATTGAAAGTAGGGTATTGCAGTATCCAACTACTGTTGTAGAACTATTTCTCCTTTCAATTCTGTCAATGTTTGCTTCACATGTTTAGGAGCTCTGATGTTTGGTGCACATATATTTATAATTGTTAATATCTTCTTGGTGATTTGACCCTTTTATCAATATATTATGTCCTTTTTTGTCTCAAACAACAGTTTTTGACTTAAAGTCTATTTTGTCTGATATTAGATAGCCACCTCTGCTCTCTCTCTCTTTTTTATTTTTTTGCAGTATGCAGGCCTCTCACTTTTGTGGTCTCCCCCGGTGCGGAGCGCAGGCTCAGCGGCCATGGCTCACGGGCCCAGCCGCTCCACGGCATGTGGGATCTTCCCAGACTGGGACACGAACCCGTGTCTGCTGCATCGGCAGGCGGACTCTCAACCACTGCACCACCAGGGAAGCTCTCTGCTCTCTTTTGATTACTGTTTGCACAGAATACCTTTTCTATCCTTTCACTTTCTACCTATACATGTCTTTTAAACACAGGTATGCAGGTCTAATTCAACAAGTAATTGATATTTGAAATATCAATGTAATTCATCACATCAACAGGCGAAAGATAAAATCATATGATTATATCAATAGATGCAGAAAAAGCATTTGACAAAATCCAACACCAATTCTTTTTTTTTTTTTTTCGGCCATGCTGCATGGCTTGTGGGATCCTAGTTCCATGACCAGGGATTGAACCTGGGCTCTCGGCAGTGAAAGTGCAGAGTCTTAACCACTGGACCGCCAGGGAATTCCCTAACACCAATTCATATTAAAAACTCTCAGTAAAATAAGAATAGAGGGGAATTCCTTAACTTGATAATAAACATCCAAAAAAAACCCTACAGCTAACATCATACTTAATGGTGAGAAACCAGATACAAAGAACTCTTAAAACTCAACAATAAGAAAACAAAAACTCAATAAAAATGGGCAAAAGATCTGAACAGAACCTCACCAAAGAAAATATATAGATGGCAAATAAGCACGTGAAAAGATGCTCAACATGATAACTGCCAAAAATGGAAACAGGTGAATGTCCTAGGTGAATGGATTAAAAAAACTATGATACATACATACAGTGCGATATTATTCAGCAATAAAAAGAAATGAACTATTAAGCCATGAAAAGACATTGGGGAAACTTGAATGCATATCACTAAGTGAAAGGAACCAATCTGAAAAGGCTACATACTGTGTGATTCCAACTATATGATATTCGTGAAAAGACAAAACTATAAAGACAGTAAAAGTACCAGTGCTTGCCAAAGGTTTCCGGGAAGGGAGGGGTGAGTAGTTGGAGCACAGGGGATTTTTAGGGCAGTGAAACTATTCTGTAAGATACTATAATGGTGGACAAGTGACATTACACGTTTGTCAGAATCCATAAACTATTTAATGCAAAGAATGAACCCTAATGTAAATGATGGACTTTAGTTAATAATAATGTATAAATATCATTTCTTCAATTGTAACAAATGTGCCACACTAATGCAAAATGTCAATAAGAGGGAAACTGTGTGGGGGTGAGGAGAGATGGGGTACACTTTCTGTACTTTCCCTCAATAATCCAGAAATTCCACTCCTAGGCGTATACCCAAGAGAAATAAAAACATATAGCCACACAAAAACTTGTACACAATTATGCATAGCAAGATTATTCATAATAGCCAGTAAGTGGAAACAACTCAAATGTTTATCAACTGATGAATGGGTAAATAAAAAGTGGTATCATAAAATTATTTGGAAAAAAAGAAATTAAGTATTCATAGTTAATATATGCTACATGGATAAACCTAAAAACATTATGCCAAGTGAAAAAAGCCAGTCATCAAGGACAATTTATTGCATGAATCCATTTATATGAAGTGTCCAGAATAAGCAAACCTATAAAAACAAAAACGTAGATTGGTGGCTGCCTAAAGCTGGAGGGAATGGAGGTTGCGAGATAATAGCTAAGAGATCCAGGATTTCCTTTAGAAAATTAAATTTTCTAAAACTGTTTATGGTGAGGATGCACAACTCTGTGAGTATACTAAAAGAGCCATTGAATCATATGGTTTAAATGGGTGAAGTATATGTAGATGAGTTAATATCTTACTATAACTGTTTAAAAAAACAGAATGGCAGATGAACCTATGAATACAAAAATAGGTTTAAAACTGACAGATGAACAGAAAGATAGTTGAAAGATGGATGGACAGTCAGATAAACAAATAGTGTAAAGGTAGACAAAGACAGATGGACAAGTGGCCACATAGAAACACATACAGAAAGAGAGATAGGTGATACATAGATACCTATCACCTACATACTTGCATAGGGAGTTAGATAGATAGAGAGACAGGCAGATGGCTAGATGGAGGGATAGATAGATGGATATACAAGCATTCACACAGACAGACAGGTAGGTAAATAGGAAGAAAGAAACAAAAACAGAGATGATAGAAAGTAGGCATAAATATAGACAAAAAAGATAGGTAGAAAGCCAAAATGACAGACATACAGAGACCTGCAGATAGACAGTTACTAGGATTGACAGACAGAAAGACAGATCTACTGATAGTGCAAAGACAGACAGAAATATAGACTAATGGACACTAAAATACATAGAAAGATAGAAGATAGACATAAGCACACATAAATATATGCGTACATAGGAAGATGGACAGAAAATATAAAGACAGAAAAACAGACTGGCATGAAGACAGACACACGCACCATTAGACAGAGAATTAGATATACAATTATTCTACTAATAGTAGTAAGACAAACAGAATGACAGAGAGACAGACACACAGAAAGATACAGAAACAGAAAAAAATCAGGAAAAAAAGAGACAGAAGGACAGATCGATATTATGATGGAATGATAGATGATGAAATGGATAAATAGACATATTGACAGATGGACAGAGAGACATATTGACAGCTATATAGATAGACAGGGAGCAGAGAGAGACTTAGAAATAGAGAAACAGAAAAATAGGCAGAGAATCAGACAGAAAACCAACAGAGTCAACAGACGGTCAGATAGGTGAACAGAGATTAAGACATCTAAACAGACAGAAAACCGACACATTGAAGGGATATAGACAAATAGATGTATAAATGGATGGACAGAGAAACAGACTATAGACGCAGATAAATAGAAAATAACTAAGCATTCAGACACACAGACAAGTAGATAAATCAGAAAGAAAGATGGACAAGGGTTCCACTTATGTGATGCCGGCATGAGAGGCTCTGTGAGCCATCAAAACAAGCGGAGCTGTGAAAACATTTAAAATATCTGAAAATAGTCCTAAGGACATACTGTACAGGAAATGAAGAAACTTTTGTTTTTTTAATTTTTGGCTGTGCCGTGTGGCTTGCAGGATCTTAGTTCCCTGACCAGGGATCAAACCTATGCCCTTGGCAGTAAAAGCTCAGAGTCCTAACCACCGCCAGGAAATTCCCAACGTTTATTTTTTAAATCAATTAACACCCAATAAAAACAGCAACAGTCTACAGCATTTGAGGCACAAGCAGCTCTCTTCCTCCCCAGCCTTCTCAGTGTGCTGAAAGCTCCTCTCCAGGTGGCGGCCAAGAAGGCAGGGCTTCTCTCCCCTCAGCCCCCCACTGACCAGCATTTCCCTGGGAGAATCAGCATTTCTCATCCCCTGCAACTCCAAGTAAAGAAGCTAACTTCCTGGTTTATGCAGCTGAGCAGTTGGGGGATCCCTTTGTCCACCCATCACCCAGAGAAGTGACCAAGGATACTTGAAAATGATCACCCTCTTAATTAAGAGCAAGGAGCAAACTATGGCCAGCTGGCTCACCACCCAAAGCAGGGTGGAGACAGCTAAAAGAGCCCTCCTGGGGTCAAAACACAGGGATCACAAATACACAAACCACTCAACACAGTGTCTCTCTCTTTCTCACACACACCCCCCACTCCAATAAGCTTTGTGCCCTCATATACTCACAGTGTCTCACACACAAAGCCCACCCAACACAGTGTCTGCCACAAACACACAACACTAAATACAGTTTCATATACATATGTTTCTAAACAGTGAGTTGGAAACATCTTCTGAAGGCGGTTCAGTAAAAAGGGCCACGTGGACACTTCTCGGCCCGTCTTGGCTGGCTTCATCTCCCCTCTGAAGCAACACAGAAAACCTTCTGGAGGTGCATCCTGCAACAGGGTCCCACACCCTCCTACAACCGACACAAGCTGACTTTGGTGGAGTCCCTACCACCCTCCCCAGGACTTCCTGGCCCCCCTCCAGAGGGAGACAGAGACATCTTCATGGTGTGCAACCACCTGCACCCTGTGAAGGGCTGTGGTGGGACTGGGGCACCTCCTTGGCCTGATTGTACAAACTGAACAGTCCTGGCCCTCCCCCCCGCCATTTGGACATTTTTTGGTGGAGGCTGCTCGTTACTGAGACCCCACAGGACTGAGGCATGACCAGGTGTGCAACCTCTAGGAGCCCTGGCCAACCCAGACCGCTGTCCCCACTCCAGGGGGTGGCCTGGAAATGGTAAGGGAGAGTCATACGCTCACCAGGGCCTAGGTGGAACCGTGCCCAGCCCCTCACCTCACCTTGGTGCCCCCAGGGCCTGTCTGTCCATGCTGCGTTGTCCCCACCACCAGAGGGGGACAGAAAACATTGGGAGACGCACTGACCAAGCAGAGTCAGCCAGGCCCGGGTGGCCCCTGTCAAAGATAAACATAGCGAGACATTAGTTAAAGCCAGAAAACAGGTTTTACTCAGTCACTTCTGACAGTAGGGGATAGAGCTGAGCTCTGTTCCAATAAGTGCAGAGCTGATTTGGGCATTTTAGAGGAGAATGATGGAGAGGCGTGTGACGGCTGGGCACAGTCAGAGAGCTGACGAAGTACACAGGGTTGCTCAGTGCAGATGCAACGTGTTCATCTGTGTTTGTTCACTGGCAGTTTTGGAAGTTAGGACAGAGACTGGGAGACAGAGGCCTTATCTTAGTGATTACATTTCCAAGGAATGGCTCTCAGGTCCTTGAGAGAGATGCTTCTGAGTTGCAAGAGATAGATACAATTACAGACCCCTTTCAGTAAGTCCTCTAAGAAAGGGAGGGCAGGGGCCAATCATCAGGTGTCGGCTAGAACAAATAGTACACTTCATGTCAGCACTGGGCATTCCCAAGCAGGTATTTTGTTTGGGGTGGGTGGTGGGTGGGACCTGGGGTCATCCTAGAGACACATGCTGCCAAAAGACAAGCCACAGTTTGCTCAAGTCTTTTAGTGGAAGGGTTTGGATGGAGTTGTTCTGTGCCATGAGTTCTTGCAGTTCTTACTCTCTGGGCCTCAGAGGGTGGGCCCTGTGCAGCGGTGTGGGTGTGCATAGACAGCTTCCACAGTTGCCCCTCTCTGCCTGAATCATTCCAGGACTGTACAAAACATTGTGTGAGGTGCTCCCAATGCTGCGGAAGCCAGTCCCAGACATCCTCTCCAAGCCTCCCTAGATCCAGAAGTGGACATGGAAGCATTTTCTAAAGGGGCGTGTGATGACAGGGGCCCATGCGGGACTGTGGCTGGACCATCTGCCCCTCCACAGGCATCTCTGGCTGCCCACTCCAGAGACACACATCTCTGTGTGTCTCTGGAGGCACATCTGACCACCGAGCCACACCTAGGACTGTGGCCAGGACAGTGCTATCATTGGGCCTCCCTGTCCATCCCAGATCAGTCTGACTCCAAAAGGGACTTGGTAAAAATTTCAACAGACACATGTGGTAACCAGGCCCCATGCAGGACTGTGTCTAGGCCCCAGTACCACCCCATGGCATCCCTACCCAGTGCTACGCACAGAGAAGACTTGGAGACATTTTCCACAGTTGACCAGGGCCCATGCCTGACCATGGTCAGGACACTCCGTGGGGCTCTCTGGCCATCCCAGGCCAGTCTCCACCACTGATGAGAGATTAGGAAAGTGGTTGGGTGCTGCCTCCAGTGACCTGCCCTACAGAGGACCTCATGGAGTCTCGGCGGGATCTCAGGGTGCATCTGACCTGCCTGCAGTGCCCCCTTCTCTGGTCGGGACATGAAAACATTTGGGGGGCTGCATGAAATGACCAGGCCCACATGGGATACCACCAGGCCTGGGCACGTCCTTCTTGATTCTCACTGGCTCCCCATCATTGGAATAGGTCTTAGGAGTGTTTTAGGAGTGCCTTCTACGACTGGGCCCCATAAGGCACCATTCCAGGGGCCTCTCTGGCCAGCTCACACCAATCCCCATTTGTAAGGAGGATACAGAAACAACAGCTGAGATGAAGACTCCCTCTTGGAGCCTCCATGTCGGTCACAGGCTGGTGTTCACCACCAAAGTGGGACATAAAATTTTCTGGGGGCACATCAAAAACTGGACCTCACACATTACTCTCCCTGGGCAGCCCTTGCTGACCTGGGCCAGTGCCCATGTCCTTCAGAGGTGAACATCCAGAGGCCATCCAATGACCAGACCCACACAGGACCAGGGCCTGACCCTTAGTGCCCTCTCAGACCTCCCTGGCCGGCTCATGGTGGCACATACCCACCACTTGAGGGGAACTTGGAAATGTTTTTGGAGGCACACTAATGACTTGGGCCCATGCAGGACCAGAGCTGTGTCCACGCTGCCCTCCCCTGCTTCCCATCTGGCTCGGGCCAGTCTCGGCCAGAGTGGGGCTAGGAACACTCAGGTGCTGCTGACAGCCGGGCCTTTGTGGGACTGTGGCAGAGCCCAGAGCCCTCCCCAGGCCTCCCTGGCAGGCCATTCACATCTCAGCCACTGTAGGGGGATTGAGAAACGTTTTGGGGAGGCACCCTTTTTATTCAGAGTCAGGTACCAGCCCAGGTCAACAGGGAGGCCCCAGGGGGCACCCCAGTTCTGGCCATGGTCCCACTTGGCGACTAAAAGGTGGGTGCACATTCTGAAGATATTGATGACCCGCTCTTGAGGGGGGGTCATCACCAAGACAAGCCTGGAGGCTGCAGAGGCACCTTGGCCCTGGCTGTGCTCCTGCCTGGTGACTGGTCCTTGGAGACACCTCAAAACATTTCTAAGCCTCTCTCTGGTGTGGAAAGGCCTGGGCAGGCGAGGGAGGCCTGGAGAAGGAGCCTGGATAGGTCCTGGTATTGGGACCCCCACCCCCAAAGTTTCTAATTCCCCTTCCAAGGCCAGGACCAGCCCCATTAGTACAGACAGGCCTGGGGAGGGCACTCTGACCACAATCCTGCATCAGTCCTGGTCACTGGCTATATCTCCCCCAAACATTTCCGATTTCGCCTCCAGAGGTGGGCATCACCTCAGGCTGGCCATGGATGAAGGGAAGGGCATTGCACCTCCCCCAAATTTTTGTAAGTTCCCTCTAAAAGCCAGCCCAACTTGTCTGGGCATGTAGATCTGTGGTAGGCATCCCTAGACGGGCACAGTCCCATATATGGCACATTTGACAGTAACACCCCTTAAATATCTCTAAGTACCTCCAAAGGGGACATTAGGACAGGCTGGACAGGAGGATGGGGATGGCACCCTTAGCCAGGCTGCAGTGGTGCCTGGGGCCTATTCTTTGCATGCACTTCCAGAAAATTTATCCAAGGGCCATTCTGGAGGGCTGCACCGGCCTAGGCCAGCAAGGGACACATGGCAGTGCACCCAGCCTGTTTGCTGTCCTGTCTTTGTATGTTCTTTCCAAAAATGTTTCCATATACCCTGCAGAGTGGGTGACCAGCCTTTGAGGCCCACAGAGGATATCTGGGGCCCAACTGTATTTTGAATGGGGCTCAGTCATCAGAGGCACCTCTAGAAAAAATTTCCAATTCCCCTTCCAGAATGGGAACATTGGCCCAAGCCAGCCAGGGAGGCCTGGGAGAGTAGCTCAGTCCCTTCTGGGTCCAAGACATTGGGAGCACCCTGTGGAAAGTTTTCTAAGTATCCCTCCAGAGGTCAAGACCAACCAGCTTGATAGGGAGGCAGGAAAGACACATGTAAGTGTGTATGTATACTTTGATTTTGGAGATGTACAATAAGTAATTACAGATTTGGAGTGCTAAGGAAAATGTGAGCTGCATACACAAATTTGAGAGTTATAAACACACAGATGATAGTTGAGACTGGAGTAGAAAAGACTGCCTAGGGAGAGAGTATAAATTCCATTCCACAGAATCATTTCTGCTGCTATGATTTTCTCCTTCTTGTAGGATTTGTGCAGTTGTGTGCAGCCTATGTTTTAGGTAGTTGTTTGTGTCCCCTCAAAATTCATAATTTGGGGCTTCCCTGGTGGCGCAGTGCTTGAGAGTCCGCCTGCCGATGCAGGAGACGCGGGTTCGTGCCCCGTTTCGGGAAGATCCCACATGCCGCGGAGCGGCTGGGCCCGTGAGCCATGGCCACTGAGCCTGCGCGTCCGGAGCCTGTGCTCCGCAAATGGGAGAGGCCACGACAGTGAGAGGCCCGCATAACGCAAGAAAAAAAAAAAAAAAAATTCATAATTTGAAATCCTAATGCCCAATATGCTGGTATTCGGGAGGTGATTAGAAAAGGAGGGTGGAGCCCTCAAGAATGGAATGAGTGCCCTTATAAAAGAGGCCCCAGTGGGCTCCCTTACCCCTTTCACCATGTGAGGACAAAACCAGAAGTCTGCTTCCAGCAAGCAGGCCCTCACCCAATCATGCTGGCACCCTGATCTCAAAATCCAGCCTCCAGAACTATGAGAAATAAGTTTCTGTTGTTTATAAGCCACCCAGTATGTGGTACTTTGTTACAGCAGCCCATACAGACTGAGACAGTGGTGTATCAGCTATCTTTTACTACGGTAATGCAGTGTAATAAACCACATGAAAACCCAGTAGATCTCTAAAAGAAAAAAATAATTAAAGAGTTCTATGTAACAAGTCTTGGAATGGTTACGAGCAATTCTTAACGGAAAGTTTTAAAGTACAGTTTTAATTACGAACAACAGCAAAGACATTACTCTACCTCTGGCCAACGGGGTTTACCAAATTCTCCTTGGGCCACTGGGAGTTACTGGCAAGAGCAGGAGGTGTAGCACTCAGCCTGTGTGTGGGACAACGCACTTTCCTTACACCTGCCGGAGCGTGGGCCACTTGTAGGCAGAGGGGAACCGAAAGATCACTGGAGATCACCTCTAGGAGAAACTGAAGCTTAGAGAAGAATGGGCAACTAACGGATCATGGTACCTTAAAGTGCAGGTGCATAAAGATACACCGAAGGAGAAGTGGCTGCTCTCAAAACATTAGGCATTAAACCATCAACGCGACTGCAGCGCGAACTCTCGCGAGAGAGGCCGCAGCCTCGCTGAACTAGGCGGTAGCTCGAACACTCGCGAGAGCGGGCGCGACCGGGCAAAGGGCTGCGGGAGCGCCGAAGGTATGGCGTCTCCTGCGCCGTCTTGGAGCCGGCTGGACCGACGGCAAGAACGCGACGTGCGCGAGCTCGTCCGCCTTGTGGCGGGCGTCCAGGACGAGGCGGACCCCAACTTCCAGCTCGCCTTGCACTTCGCTTGGTCCAACTTCAGGTGCGGGCGCGGCACCGGAGCCGGGGACGGGAAGAGGTCTGGCGAGGTGTGGGGCGCGTGGCGCGACCGGCAGAGCCCCAGCGCGCCTTGCCGTTCCAGCTGCTTGGTGACCTCGCCCCTTCTGGGTCCCTGACGCGGTGACACACGCAAGCTCAAACAGTGGGTTGTGGGTTGCTGGGGGGTCGTCCTCCAGTCTTAGAAGTGCGTCCCTAGGGAAGGGTTCTGTCTGTCCAGTTCCCTGCCCCGCTCACTGCACTTAGCGCGGGCCACTGCCCATCAAACAATTTTTTGAATGGATGGGTGAGTAAAGTTTTAGAGCAAAATAATGGCCATACCCAATTTAAAACTGTATTCTCGCTGACTCTCCCTCCCTGCTCGGGCCACTCCAGATCTCTTTTACCCTGCCCTTTTTCTTTTTCCAAAACGCGTAGCATGACACATGGGATAACTTAACCTGTTACTGTTTGTCGTCTCCTCCCCCACCTTCATGCAGAATACAGCTGCCACCAGGGTAGGGATCTTCGTCTGTTTTGTTCAGTTCTTATTCCAGCACCTAGAACAGTTCTTGGCATAGAGCACACCAGGCCACCTAATGCAACTTCTAATACAGTTTTTCATGTAATTAATTTTTAAAGATTTATTCAGTTTAGGTACTTAGGTGAAGTCAGAGCTCCCATTTTTCTTTATGGAACATGTAAATTAGACGATACTGTTTTGACCATTACCTATAATTAAATTATTTTTTAAAAATTATTATTAGAAGAATGTTAGTCATTGTTAATATTCTACCTGTTTAATTTCAATAGAAATCTTCTTGAATAGTAAACAGTTTTGCAAAATCTGTAATCTTGATTATCAACCTTAATGATCATAAAGTGCCTACTTGGTTTATAATAAGAATAGATGAATCTAACAGCCCCCCCAAGTTTCTGAAATAAAATACTCAGTTCTTAAATGTAACTTATAAATATAACAATGCCTGAATAGGTGATATAAATAGAGAAATTTAAATGCTGTATCTCAAATAATTTTTTATATTAATATTTCTAAATGACAGTAGGTAAGTGGACATCATTTTAGAGTTGAGAGAGACATTAGCAGTTATTATCTACTTTTGCACACTGAGAAACTAAATTATTATAAGTAAAGTGGTATTCCACTCAGCCATTTACTGGGTTAGAATTAGATATGTTATTTAGTAGTATAATTTACTTCTTTTAAGTACAGATTGTGTGGCTTTGATACTAAAAGATGAAAAACAAGAGCTGAGTGAGCTATACTATAATTTCATGATGCTTTAATCCATCAGAAAAATGAACAATTCATGTTTGTTTTTTTAAAAAACTGTGACCACATTCTAGGCCTTAGAAATTCATAGATAGGCGAAATAAAGCTTCTGTCCTTCAGTAAGACAGACAAAAATTAATTACATATGATGTAGAATAGGACTTCTTAACCTGAGGGCCTGAAGATAGAATTCAGGTGTTATGGATTTGGACTAGAAAAAAATTACACTAATCTCTAACTAAAAAGTAGCATTTCCTTCAACTATGAATGAAAGCAACAAGCAGTTACTTATTGTATGACTGTGTCACCAGCAGAAATCACATATTTCACTGCCATATTGTAGTTATTGCAGATTTTTTTTTTTTTTTTTTTTGCGGTATGCGGGCCTCTCACTGTTGTGGCCTCTCGCGTTGCGGAGTACAGACTCCGGACACGCAGGCCCAGCGGCCATGGCTCACGGGCCCAGCCACTCTGTGGCATGTGGGATCTTCCCAGAGCGGAGCACGAACCCAAGTCCCCTGTATTGGCAGGCGGACTCTCAACCACTAGCGCCACCAGGAAAGCCCTGCAGATATTTTTAAATGTCATTTACTGTTACATAGTTATGAACCCACTGCTAGATTTTGTTATTTAATGCTGTAACAAAGATATATGTTTCTTACTGTATCACAAACTTTAAAAAGAATTTCACAAATAAATAAATAAATAAAAATATAGGGCTTCCCTGGTGGCGCAGTGGTTGAGAGTCTGCCTGCCGATGCAGGGGACACGGGTTCGTGCCCTGGTCCGGGAAGATCCCACATGCCGCAGAGCACCTGGGCCCGTGAGCCATGGCTTCTGAGTCTGCACGTCCGGAGCCTGTGCTCCGCAATGGGAGAGGCCACAACAGTGAGAGGCCCGCATACCGCAAAAAAAATAAAAAATAAAAAAAATATTTCACAGCTGTATTTCACTATGCTTGGCTTCTTTTGTATTTCATTTTGATTAAAAGCATTATCCTGAGAAGGGGTCCCTAGGATTCACTGGGCTTTGCTGGCATAAAAAGATTAGGAACCCCTGCTATAGAATGTATTGTGCTGGACTTCGACACAGGGCATTATGAAAAGACAGAGCCAGAGGACAGGGTTGGGTAGCTCAGGACAGCCTGTGTCCTATGGAAAGAATGCTTGAGCATTCTCTCAGATTCAGTGGTTGTTTGCATGAATGATAGAGGTGATACAGGGAGAGAGGTGCACTCACTGGAAACATATAGCTGAGTATAGGGTGTCGGGGAGATGTGCAGGGTTGTGAGACTAATCTGCTTAGCTATATGACAAGATTGTTATAAGAATTATTTTCTCTTTTAGATTTCATCGTTTCTTAGATGTCAACAGCCACAAAGTAGAAAAGACAATAGAAGGGTAAGTTTATATGTGTGTATATATATGTGCATGTTCAGATATATATGAATTTTCTTATAGACCTTTTTGTTAATATAGCTTTACAGTTATCAGTTGATTTTTTTTTAACGTTTTAGGATTTATGAAAAATTCATCATTCATTCTGATCTCAGCAAAGCTGCTAGTTGGAAGAGATTAACTGAGGAATTTCTAAATGCATCACTTCCAAGCATAAAGGAAATCAAGGTATGCTATATTGTGAGATCTCTGTTGTATTTTGCTGTTTCTAATCTGATTATTGTCAGTCTGTTTCTATTAACATTTAAACATTCATTCTGTTTTAGTATTGTCTACTAAACCATAATCTCCTGGAAATTGACTTAAGTGTTGCCATCAAATCCAGTGTGTCTCAAGCTTGTGACGAAAGAAGAAGTATGTTCTTGTTTAATCATCTTAGCCCCAACCTACTATGGAAATTGAGATCAGAGATTGGCAGAAATAATAGCACTCTCTGGCTGTCCTTAAACTTTTAAATGACTTCTCTGCACTTGGCAATGATAATTATTCATATATTGCTCACTAGATGACAGGTGCTTTTCTAAGGACTTCCATATTCTGTCATGGGTCCCCAAGACCACCTTTAGGCTCAATGATTCACTGGAATGATTCACAGAGCTCCAAAAAAAAAAATTGCTCTCCTTTTTGTTATGGTTTATTACAGTGAAAGGATACAGATTTAAAATGAGCAAAGGGAAAAGGCATGGGGTGAAGTCCGGGAGAAACCAGCCACAAGCTTCCAGATGTCCCTTCCCAGTGAACTTGCATGGGGATGCACTTAACTCTCCCAGTGACAAAACGTTGCAAACTAGGGAAACTCTCCTGAGTCTTGGTGTCCAGGATTTTCTTGGGGATCAGTCACATGGATATACAGTGCCCATGTGGCTGACCTTAGCTACTCAATCTCCAGCACTCCCAGAGGTCAAACCAAGGACTTCAGGCCTACAAAATCATTCACCATAAGTCACATTGTTAGCATAAACTGTCTGGTCAGGCTGATAACAGTGTGGCCCAAAGAATGGCATACAAATATACTGTACTAGCAGGATATTCCAAGGGCTCAGAGGATATCTCAGGAGCCAGTCAAGGGCCAGTCCTGAAGATCTTTGAGATGTTCAGGGTTTGGGCAACCCAGGCCTCCTGAGTTAATCCTTTAGTGCATACATATATTAACTCAATCTTCACAATAACCTCTGTGGAGTATTCTGTTATTGATAGACTTTCCCTTTGTCTGCACTGAGTTGGTGGCCTAAGAAAGAAAGCTTTAGATAATTTTTAAAACTGTCCATAAATTTAAGGAAGGGCTATAAAGGTATTTCTGGAGGAGAGAACTGCAGTGCTATGAACCCATGCCCTAAGGATTAGAAATACACTTCTCTGTATTGTTCCTGCAAGGATCATTTTGAAAGAGAAGGAGGCAAATCTTTTTTTTTTTTTTTTTTGTGGTACAAGGGCCTCTCACTGTTGTGGCCTCTCCCGTTGCAGAGCACAGGCTCTGGACGCACAGGCTCAGCGGCCATGGCTCACGGGCGCAGCCGCTTCGTGGCATGTGGGATCTTCCCGAACCGAGGCATGAACCCGTGTCCCCTGCATCGGCAGGCGGACTCTCAACCACTGTACCACCATGGAAGCTTTTTTTATATCTCTTCTTGATTCATTTTGTGTAGCTTTCTGGATAGGCTATAGAACTTAATAATTTAGGCACTATGACACCATAATATTAATAATAAACATAAAGGCAAGCATTTTTAGGGCATTTACTACATGCCAGGCACTGTTAGTCCAATAAAAACCATCTTCAGTATATACTGTTACTATCATTTTGCCAGGCAAATGCCCTAATCTCAGTTTCATCTGTACCAGTGAAAATACCTATGTGGTGCAGAATAATTAAATGAAAGTGAGTGTCACTTCTGATTCCTACTTTGACCTTTTTGTTGCCATCTTTGGTTATTTTTCTGTACACCCCCAGTCACAGGACTCACTGAACACCGTGGAACCACATACCCTAGTTCTTCTGTGGCACATCCTATGTCCTGTACCTGCCCTTCCCCTTGTGCCTGAGGAATCTCATCATTTAATATTAAATTCAAATAGTCTACACATACTTTTAACTTGTTTATTATATTTGTTATTGTTTATTTCCTATCTTCCCATTAACAGGAGTTTTACAGGTGTAGGCTTTGCTTCTGATGTGTTCTCAGGCACCTAGAACAGAGTAGACAATAGATATTTGTTGAGGAAATAAATCTGTGTATTCCTTTCTGCCTTGCTGTCCCTCTCTGTCCTTGGCTTCTTCCCCACTTACACAGGCAAAGTTGGTTGGTTGCCCTTTTCTCCTTTGCTGTGGTGTCTTTGACACAACTCTTGTAGTGCAGCAATAACGTCACATTTTTTCAGCTTTATTGATACATAACTTACCATAAAATTTCTCCATTCTGAATGTACAGTTCACTGATTTTTAGTAGATACGTAGTTATGCAACCACAGTCCAGTTTTAAAACATTTCCGTCACCCCAGAAGTTCTCCTCAAGCCCAGTTTTTTTGCAGTCAATTACTGCTCTCACCCCAACCCCACACAACTACTGATCTACTTACTGTATGTATAAATTTGCCCTTCTGGGCATTTCGTATAAATGAGATTGTATAATATCCAGTTTTTGTGTCTGCTTTTCTTTCATGATGTTTTTGAGGTTCATCCATGTGTAGCATGTGTCCATATTCTATTCTTTTTAATTACTGAATAGTATTCCATTGTATGGATATGGCCACATTTTGCTTAATCACCAGTGGATGACATTTGGATTGTTGCCAGTTTTTGGTTAGTATGAATAATGAACTGCTGTGACTATTCTCATATGAGCTTTCTTCACACTTCTTGGTAGATTTCTAGGAGTGGAAGGGCTGGTTTAAATGGTAAGCTTAGGTTTAACCTTTAAAAAAAACTGAATAATTATTTCCCAAAGTGGCTGTATCATTTTATATTTCCACTAACAGTGTTTAAGTGTTCCAGTTTCTCCACATCCTTTCCAACACTTGTTATTGTTTGTCTTTTTCATTGTAGACATCCTAGAGAGTAGGTAGTAATGTCTCCTATGGTTTGATTTACATTTCCTGAGTGACTAACGATGTTGAGCATTTTTTCATGTGCTTTTTAGCCATTTGTATGCCTCTGTGATATTCATTCGAGTCTTAACCATTTTTAAATTGGATTGTTTGTCTTCTTATTAAATCCTCAGAGTTGTTTGTGTATTTCTCATGCAACTTCTTCATAGAAAAATGATTTACAAATATTTCCTTCTAGACCCTACCTTATCTTTTCATTTTCTGAGTGTTTTTTTTGAAACTCAAAAAATTTTTTCATTTTAATGAAGTCCGTTTTAGCTATTTGTTTCTTTCATGACTCATGCTTTTGATGTCATATCTAAGAACTCTTTGCCTAACCCAAAGATATACTTTTCTCCTCTGTTTTCTTCTAGCACTTTTAGTACTTGCACTTAGATTTGTGACCCACTTTGAGTAAATTGTTGTATATGTTGTGAGGAAAGGATCTAAGTTTGTTTTTTTGTTTTTGCCTACGAATATATTCTTCTGGCCTGTCACCATTTGTTGAAAATATTATTCTTTTCCTATTGAATTGTCGTGGCAACTTTGTCAAAAACAAATTTACCGTATAAGGATTTACGGGCTTTCAATTATTTCATTAATCTTGTATGCCTGTCCTTACACAAATACTACATACTACACTGTCTTTATTACTGTAGCTTTATAGTAAGTTTTGGAGTTGCGTGATATAAGTCCTCCAACTTGTTTCTTTTTCAAAACTGTTTTGTCTATTCTAGACCCTTTGAATTTCCATACACATTTTAGGGTCAACTAAACTTCTGCAAAAGCCAGGGGGGGTTTTGGCAGGAATTGCATTGAATCCATAAATCAGTTTGGGAAGTATTACCATTTGTTAGGTTGAATTGTGTCCCCCAGATAGATATGTTCAAATCCTATCCCCTGATAATCTGTGCATGTGACCTTATTATAGGGTCTTTGACAATGTAAGCAAGTTAAAATGAAGTCAAACTGGATTAATTCATTGATTGGTGTCCTTATAAGAAAATAGAAATTTGAATACAGAGACACACATGGGGCAACACCATGCAGTGAAAGAGGCAGAGCTTGGAACAATGCAGCTATGAACCAAGGAACGCCAAAGATGGACAGCAACCATGAGAAGCTAGGAAGAGTCAAGGAAGAATTCTTCCCTTGAGCCTTCAGAGGAAGCATAGACTGCCAGCACCTTGATTTCAGACTTCTAGCCTCCAGAACTGAGAGAGAATAAATTCCTTTTGTTTTAAATCACATGGTTTGTAGTATTTTAAGGAAACCCTAGGAAACTAACACACAATCTTAACAATATTAAATCTTTTTTTTTTTAAATAATGCAGTGTGTTTATTTTATTTATTTATTTATTTATTTATTTTTGGCTGTGTTGGGTCTTCGTTTCTGTGCGAGGGCTTTCTCTAGTTGCAGCAAGTGGGGGCCACTCTTCATCACGGTATGCGGGCCTCTCGCTATCGTGGCCTCACTCGTTGCGGAGCACAGGCTCCAGACGCGCAGGCTCAGTAGTTGTGGCTCACGGGCCTAGTTGCTCCGCAGCATGTGGGATCTTCCCAGACCAGGGCTCGAACCCGTGTCCCCTGCATTAGCAGGCAGATGCTCAACCACTGTGCCACCAGGGAAGCCCCCAATATTAAATCTTTTAATCCACAAATATGAACTCTCCATTTACTTAGATCATTTTTAATTTTTTCACCAATTACCTCATTTCTTTTACATTTATTCCTAAATATTTTATTCTGTTTGGTGCTATTATGAATGGAATTGTCTTAATTTCATTTGTGGTTTGCTTATTGCTAGCATGTAAAAAATAGAACTCATTTTTATATTGATTTTTTTTTATACCTAGCCTTGCTAAACTCATTTATTCTAGTAATTTTCTCTGGATTTCCTTAGTATTTTCTACACTTAGGATTGTGTCATCTCTGAATAAAGACAGTTTGACTTCCTCCATTCCAATGGGAGGTGTCTTTTTGTTTTTTTGTCTTATTGCACTGGTATCAGTACAATGCTGAACAGAAGCCAGAGTTCACATCTTTGCCTTGTTCCCAGTCTTAAAGGGAAAGCTTTAGTTTCAACCATTTATTATGATGTTAGTTTTAGGATTTTCACAGCTGCCCTTTATCTGAGGGAGGATGTTCCTTTGTATTCCTAGTTTGGTGAAAGTTTTTATCGTGAATGAGTGTTGGATTTTGTCAAATTTTTTCCTGTGTCTTTGAGATATCATATCTTTTTTTGCCTTGAATTCTATTCATGTGTCTTAGCTCAGGTTGCCGTAACAAAATACCACACACTGGTATTTTGGTGGCTTAAAAAAACAAATTTATTTTCTCACACTTCTGGAGACTGGGAGTCTAAGGTCAAGGTGCTGGCCAATTCGGTTCCTGGTAAGGACTGTTCGTGGCTTGTAGGTGGCTGCCTTCTCACATGGTGGAGAGAGAGAGAGCTCTCTGGTCTTATCCCATTGGACCAGATGCTCCACCCTCATGACCTGATTACCTGCCAAAGGCCCCATCTCCAAATACCATCACAATAGGAGTTCGATTTTCAACATATAAATTTGAGGGGAACATAATTCAGTTCATAAGATATAGTGTATTACATTAAATGATTTTTGGTTGTTAATCTGATTTACTTCTGTGTGCACTGAGAAGTACTCCTACTTAAGCTCTTTTCAAGACTGTCCTGGCTTATACTTTATGTGGGCTCTCTCATCTCTGCACATGAACTCAGTCTCCATCGGCCAAAGATGCGGGTGGCTTGGATCCACTCCAGTCTCTGCTGTGCACATCACAGCCTCTAGTCAACCCAAGACGTGGAGAGCTTAGCAAGCCCCCTTTCATTGTCTTGCATCCAGGAGCTCCCTGATAAACCCTCAACTGTTCTGCTGTTCCACTGCTTGCCCGACACTCAGGCCTGCAACTACTGGTGTCCCCACTCACTTGCCGCTGCAATCACCGCTAAGACAATGGCAGCAAAGCTGCTAGTGTTCACTTGCTGTCCAGCCCTGGTTGCAGTACCACTCTGATGGAGCTGGTGGGAGAAGGGAGATAGCTTTAGGTGTACATGCCTCAAACTCACACTGTTCTTACCTGAGGTTATTTTCATGGATAAACACTGCATTTGTATTTGTATACCTATGATTAATCCAGAGCGCTGAAATGGTTGTCTTTGGCAATCTTGTCCAGACTTACAGTTACTTTTTGGGGAGAAGATTTGAAGGCCATCTTCCTCCATCATGCCAGAAGCGAATCTCTAACCCCACTTTACTTAGATTTACAAATAGATAGACATAGTTTCCATAGGAGTTACTCAGTAAATGACACCTTACCTCCAGGCTTGAAACGATGTTTGGCAAAGGAGAATTTAGGGTTATTTGTTATTCTAGAAGAAATAAGCAAAGACTTTGGCATATCTGTAAAACCCCACTGGAACTAGGAATTCTGGCTCTTTGTAGCTTTGGACTTCAGAGGATGTGGAAGTAGAAAATTATTAATAACTTTGAGATTCAAGGCCACCTCTGATATAACGAATGTACAACACATGGAATTGCTCTTTCAATATATATGTACATGTATTTCTTGACTTTCCATAGAGTAGCAGGGATTGTGCAGGTCTTCATAAGACAGACTATGAAGGGACCCGTGGCTGATTTAGAGATGAAGCTCTAACTCTTTACTTTCATCTCTTTGCAAACAGGTAACATAAAAGAGCAAATTAACCCGTGTTGTAAAGGTTAATTGAAGTATAATTGACCTACAACACTATGTTAGTTCCATGTGCACAGTACAGTTGTTTGGTATTTCTAGTTACCGTATGTCACCATACAAAGTTATTACAATATTATTCCTATGTTCCCAATAGTGTACATTTCTTCCCCGTGACTCATTTATTTTGTAACTGGAAGTTTGTACCTCTTGATCTCCCTCACCTATGGCACTTATTCCCCATCCCTCTTCCCTCTGGTGACCACCTGTTGTTCTCTGTATCTGTGACTCAGTTTCTGTTTTGTATGTTTGTTTTGGTTTTCATTTGTTTTGCTTTTTGATTCTACATATAAGTGAAATCATAGAGTCTTTGTCTTTCCCTGTCTGACTTATATCACTTAAGCATAGTATCCTCTGGATCCATCCCTGTTGTCGAAAAAGGCAAGATTTCATTCTTTTTAATGGCTAAGTAATAGTCCATTAATACCACATCTTTTTTATCCATTCATCTATCAATGAACACTTAAATTTCTTCCATATCTTGACTATTGTAAATAATGCTGCAATGAACATAGGGGTGCATATATTCTTTGAATTTAGTGTTTCTGTTTAGTGGAATTGCTGGATCTTATGGTAGTTTTTGTTTGTTTGTTTTTTTCTTTTTTGGTTGTGCTGCGCAGCTTGCAGGATCTCAGTTCCCCAACCAGGGATTGAACCTGGGCCGTGGCAGTGAAACCCCAGAATCCTAACCACTAGGCCACCAGGGATCTCCCTATTTTTTATTTTTTGAGGAAGCTTCATACTGTTTTCCATAGTGACTATACCAATTTACATTCCCACCACCGGTATACAAGAGTTCTTTTTTCCACATCCTCGCGTCTTATTTGTTTTCTTTTTCATAATAGTCAGTCTGACAAGTGTGAGGTGATATCTTGTGGTTTTAATTTGTATTTCCCTGATGATGACTGACGTTGAGCATGTTTTCCTGTGTCTGGCCATTTCTTTGTCTTCTTTGGAAAAATGTGTATTCAGATCCTCTGCCCATTTTTTAATCTGATTGTTTTTTAAAATATTGGCTCTATGAGTTCTTTGTGTATTTTGGATATAAACCCATATTGGGTATATGGTTTGTAAATAGCTTCTCCCATTCAGTAGGTGGCCTTTTCATTTTGTTGATATTATCCTTCATTGTATAAAAGCTTTTATTTTATGTAGTCCCATTTGTTTATTTTTGCTTTTGTTTCCCTTGACTGTGGAAACATATCCAAAAAATATTGCTAAGACTGATGTCAGAGAGTGTACTACCTATTTTTTTTTTAGGAGTTTTATGGTTTCAGGTCTTATATTTAGTCTTTAATCCATTTTGAATTTATTTTTGTTCATGATGTAAGAAAGTTGTCCACTTTGATTCTTTTGCATGTAGCTGTCCAGTTTTCCCAACACCGTTTATTGAAGAGACTGTCTTTCCCCATTGTATATTCTTGCTTTCTTTGTCATAGAATAATAGCCCATATAAATGTGGGTTTATTTCTGGGCTGTCTGTTCTGTTCCATTGTTCTGTGTGTCTGTTTTTGTTCCAGTACCATACTGTTTTGATTACTATCACTTTGTAATATAGTTTGAAATCAGGGCATGTGATACCTCAAGCTTTGTTTTTCTTTTTCAAGATTCTTTTGGCTATTTAGAGTCTGTTGTGTTGCTGTACAAATTTCAGAATTATTTGTGCTAGTTCTGTGAAAAGTGCCATTGGTATTTTCATAGGGATTACATTGAATCTGCAGATTGCTGGGTAGTGTGGTCATTTTAACAGTATTAATTCTTCCAGTACATGACCACTGTAGATCTTTGCATTTCTTTGTGTCATCTTCAATTTTGTTCACCAGTGTGTTATAGTTTTCCAAGTATAGGTCTTTTACCTTCTTAGTTAGATTCATTCCTAAGTATTTTATTCTTCTTGATGCAACTGTAAATGGGATTGAGTTCCTAATTTTTCCTTCATTAGTTCATTGTTAGTGTACAGAAATGCAACAGATTTCTGTATATTAATTTTGTATCCTGCAACTTTTTTTTTTTTTTTTTTGCGGTATGTGGGCTTCTCACTGTTGTGGCCTCTCCTGTTGCAGAGCACATGGCTCCTGCGGCCATGGCTCACGGGCCCAGCCGCTCCACGGCATGTGGGATCTTCCCGGACCGGGGCACAAACCCGTGTCCCCTGCATCGGCAGGCGGACTCTCAACCACTGCGCCACCAGGGAAGCCCTGTATCCTGCAACTTTAGTGATTTCATGAAATAGTTTTAACAGTGTTTTGGTGGCATCTTTAGGATTTTCTTATATATATTATCATGTCATCTGCAAACAGTGACAGTTTTACTTCTTCCTTTCCAATTTAGATTCCTTTTATTTCTTTTCCTTCTCTGATTGCTGTGGCTAGGACTACACTGTATGAAAGTGACAAAAGTGGGCATCCTTGTCTTGTGTCTGATGTTACAGGAAATGCTTTTGCCTTTTTTTTTAACATTTTTTTTTGTATTCGAACAAAGTCACAAAAATTATAATCATCCTCATCAGTTCACTCAGTCCCATGTAATTAATTTTTTTTATCTTGATCTTTTGTTAGCACTTTTATGAATTCATCAGTTTTCCATTAGTGTTCTGAAAATGCTTATTAATTCAGTTCAGCAGTATAATCATTTGCCAGAAACCTGTACTTGTCAGTCTTTTCCATGAATTCCTTGAAGATGAAACCCTTTTACAGGAACATTTTTGCAAAAGCATCAGAGTACACCCAGGACTGTCTATAAATGACAAAACACTTAAAAATGACCACAGTTAAAGATTTGATGAAAGTTCATAATAATACAATTGACAAGGAAATTTAGTTATTTCTGAGATATACATTTTAAAGTAATAACTAGAATTATGACTTATAACATTATACCAGAATATATAAGATTTTTAGGAATTTCATGTAATGGCTGAAACATTTATATTAACATATTTCCATACAAATAACCCAAAGAAAGTTTAGTATTAGTTTTTTTGTTTTGTTTGTTTGTTTTATACAGCAGGTTCTTATTAGTCATCAGTTTTATACACATCAGTGTATACATGTCATTCCCAATCGCCCAATTCACACCACCATCCTCACCCCCCCCACGGTTTTCCCCCCTTGGTGTCCATACGTTTGTTCTCTCCATCTCTGTCTCAACTTCTGCCCTGCAGCCCAGCTCATCTGTACCGTTTTTCTAGATTCCACATACATGCGTTAATATATGATATTTGTTTTTCTCTTTCTGACTTCATTATGTATGACAGTCTCTAGATCCGTTGACATCTCAACAGATGATTCAATTTCGTTCTTTTTTATGGCTGAGTAATATTCCATTGCATCTATGTACCACAACTTCTTTATCCATTCGTCTATTGATGGGCATTTAGGTTGCTTCCATGACCTGGCTATTGTAAATAGCGCTGCAGTGAACATTGCGGTGCATGTGTCTTTTTTTTTTTTTCTTTTTGTGGTACGCGGGCCTCTCACTGTGGTGGCCTCTCCGTTGCGGAGCACAGGCTCCGGACGTGCAGGCTCAGCGGCCATGGCTCATGGGCCCAGCCGCTGCACGGCATGTGGGATCTTCCCGGACCAGGGCACGAACCCGTGTCCCCTGCATCAGCAGGCGGACTCCCAACCACTGTGCCACCAGGGAAGCCCACATGTGTCTTTTTGAATTATGATTTTCTCTGGGTATATGCCCAGTAGTGGGATTGCTGGATCATATGGTAATTCTATTTTTAGCTTTTTAAGGAACCTCCATTCTGTTCTCCATAGTGGCTGTATCAATTTACATTCCCACCAACGGTGCAAGAGGGTTCCCTTTTCTCCATACCCTCTCCAGCATTTGTTGTTCGTAGATTTTCTGATGATGCCCATTCTAACTGGTGTGAGATGATACCTCATTGTACTTTTGATGTGCATTTCTCTAATAATTAGTGATGTTGAGCAGCTTTTCATGTGCTTCTTGGCCATCTGTATGTCTTCTTTGGAGAAATGTCTATTTAGGTCTTCTGCCCATTTTTGGATTGGGTTGTTTGTTTCTTTAATATTGAGGTGCATGAGCTGTTTATATATTTTGGAGATTAATCCTTTGTCCGTTGATTCGTTTGCAAATATTTTCTCCCATTCTGAGGGTTTCCTTTTGGTCTTTTTTATGGTTTCCTTTGCTGTGCAAAAGCTTTGAAGTTTCATTAGGTCCCATTTGTTTATTTTTGTTTTTATTTCCATTACTCTAGGAGGTGGATCAAAAAAGATCTTGCTATCATTTATGTCAAAGAGTGTTCTTCCTATGTTTTCCTCTAAGAGTTTTATAGTGTCCGGTCTTACATTTAGGTCTCGAGTCCATTTTGAGTTTATTTTTGTGTATGGTGTTAGGGAGTGTTCTAATTTCATTCTTTTACATGTAGCTGTCCAGTTTTCCCAGCACCACTTATTGAAGAGACTGTCTTTTCTCCATTGTATATCTTTGCCTCCTTTGTCATAGATTAGTTGACCATAGGTGCGTGGGTTTACCTCTGGGCTTTCTTTCTTGTTCCATTGATCTATGTTTCTGTTTTTGTGCCAATATCATATTCTCTTGATTACTGTAGCTTTGTAGTATAGTCTGAAGTCATGGAGTCTGATTCCTCTAGCTCCGCTTTTTTCCCTCAAGACTGCTTTGGCTATTTGGGGTCTTTTGTGTCTTCATACAAATTTTAGGATTATTTGTTCTAGTTCCATAAAAAATGCCATTGGTAATGTCATAGGAATTGCATTGAATCTGTAGGTTTCTTTGGGTAGTATAGTCACTTTCACATTATTGATTCTTCCAGTCCAAGAACATGGTATATCTCTCCATATGTTGGTATCATCTTTAATTTCTTTCATCAGTGTCATATAGTTTTCTGCATACAGGTCTTTTGTCTCCCTAGGTAGGTTTATTCCTAGGTATTTTATTCTTTTTGTTGCAATGGTAAATGGGAGTGTTTCCTTAATTTCTCTTTCAGATTTTTCGTCATTAGTGTATAGGAATGCAAGAGATTTCTGTGTATTAATTTTGTATCCTGCAACTTTACCAAATTCATTGATTAGCTCTAGTAGTTTTCTGGTGGCATTTTTTGGATTCTCTATGTATATTATCATGTCACCTGCAAACAGTGACAGTTTTACTTCTTTACCAACTTGGATTCCTTTTATTTCTTTTTCTTCTCTGATTGCCGTGGCTAGGACTTCCAAAACTATGTTGAATAACAGTGGTGAGAGTGGACATCCTTGTCTTGTTCATGATCTTAGAGGAAATGCTTTCAGTTTTTCACCATTGAGAATGATGTTTTCTGGGGGTTTGTCGTATATGCCCTTTATTATGTTGAGGTAGCTTCCCTCTATGCCCAGTTTCTGGAGAGTTTTTATCATAAAAGGGTGTGGAATTTTGTCAAAAGCTTTATCTGCATCTGTTGAGATGATCATATGGTTTTTTCCTTCAGTTTGTTAATATGGTGTATCACATTGATTGATTTGCGTATATTGAAGAATCCTTGCATGCCTGGGATAAATCCCACCTGATCATGGTGTATGATCCTTTTAATGTGTTGTTGGATTCTGTTTGCTAGTATTTTGCTGAGGATTTTTGCATCTATATTCATCAGTGATATTGGTCTGTAATTTTCCTTTTTGTAGTATCTTTGGTTTTGGTATCAGGGTGATGGTGGCCTCATAGAATGAGTTTGGGCGTGTTCCTCCTTCTGCAGTTTTTTGGAAGAGTTTGAGAAGGATGGGTGTTAGCTCTTCTCTAAATGTTTGATAGAATTCACCTGTGAAGCCATCTGGTCCTGGACTTTTGTTTGTTGGAAGATTTTTAATCACAGTTTCAATTTCATTACTTGTGATTGGTCTGTGCATATTTTCTATTTCTTCCTGGTTCATTCTTGGAAGGTTATACCTTTCTAAGAATTTGTCCATTTCTTCCACATGTTCCATTTTATTGGCTTAGAGTTGCTTGTAGTCGTCTCTTAGGGTGCTTTGTATTTCTGCAGTGTCTGTTGTAACTTCTCCTTTTTCATTTCTAATTTTATGGATTTGAGTCCTCTCCCTCGGTTTCTTCATGAGTCTGGCTAATGGTTTATCAATTTTGTTTATCTTCTCAAAGAACCAGCTTTTAGTTTTATTGATCTTTGCTATTGTTTTCTTTGTTTCTGTTTCATTTATTTCTGCTCTCATCTTTATGATTTCTTTCCTTCTTCTAACTTTGGGTTTTGTTTGTTCTTCTTTCTCTGGTTCCTTTAGGTTTAAGGTTAGATTGTTTATTTGCGATTTTTCTTATTTCTTGAGGGAGGCTTGTATAGATATAAACTTCCCGCTTAGAACTGCTTTTGCTGCATCCCATAGGTTTTGGATCATCATGTTTTCGTTGTCCTTTGTCTCTAGGTATTTTTTGATTTCCTCTTTGATTTCTTCAGTGATCTCTTGGTTATTTAGTAACGTATTGTTTAGCGTCCATGTGTTTGTGTTTTTTACGTTTTTTTCCCTGTAATTCATTTCTAATCTCATAGCGTTGTGGTCAGAAAAGATGCTTGATATGATTTCAGTTTCCTTAATTTACTGAGGCTTGATTTATGACCCAAGATGTGATCTATCCTGGAGAATGTTCCATGCGCACTTGAGAAGAAAGTGTAATCTGCTGTTTTTGGATGGAATGTCCTATAAATATCAATTAAATCTATCTGGTCTGTTGTGTCACTTAAAGCTCCTGTTTTCTTATTTATTTTCATTTTGGATGTTCTGTCCGTTGGTGTAAGTGAGGTGTTAAAGTCCCTCACTATTATTGTGTTACTGTCAATTTCCTCTCTCTTTTATAGCTGTTAGCAGTTGCCTATGTACTGAGGTGCTCCTCTGTTGGGTGCATATATGTCTGTAATTGTTATATCTTCTTCTTGGATTGATCCCTTGATCATTATGTAGTGTCCTTCCTTGTCTCTTGTAACATTCTTTATTTTAAAGTCTATTATATCTGATATGAGTATAGCTACTCCAGCTTTCTTTTGATTTCCATTTGCATGGAATATCTCTTTCCATCCCCTCATCCCCTCACTTGCAGTCTGTATGTGTCCCTAGGTCTGAAGTGGGTCTCTTGTATACAGCATATATATAGGTCTTGTTTTTGTATCCATTCAGCAAGTCTGTGTCTTTTGGTTGGAGCATTTAATGTGTTCACGTTTATGGTAATTATCGATATGTATGCTCCTATTACCATTTTCTTAATTGTTTTGGGTTTGTTTTTGTAGGTCCTTTTCTTCTCTTGTGTTTCCCACTTAGAGAAGTTCCTTTAGCATTTGTTGTAGAGCTGGTTTGGTGGTGCTGAATTCTCTTAGCTTTTGCTTGTCTGTAAAGCTTTTGATTTCTCCATTGAATCTGAATGAGATTCTTGCCAGGTAGAGTAATATTGGTTGTAGGTTCTTCCCTTTCATCACTTTAAGTATATCATGCCACTCCCTTCTGGCTTGTAGAGTTTCTGCTGAGAAATCAACTGTTAACCTTATGGGAGTTCCCTTGTATGTAACTTGTCGTTTTTCCCTTGCTGCTTTCAATAATTTTTCTTTGTCTTTAATTTTTGCCAATTTGATTACTGTGTGTCTCGGTGTGTTTCTTCTTGGGTTTATCCTGTATGGGACTTGCTGCGCTTCCTGGACTCGGGTGGCTATTTCCTTTCCCATGTTTGGGAAGTTTTCAACTATAATCTCTTCAAATATTTTCTCTGGTCCTTTCTCTCTCTCTTCTCCTTCTGGGACCCCTATAATGTGAATGTTGTTGTGTTTAACAACAGAGGTCTCTTAGTCTGTCTTCATTTCTTTTCATTCTTTTTTCTTTATTCTGTTCCATGGCAGTGAATTCCACCATTCTCTCTTCCAGGTCACTTATCCGTTCTTATGCCTCAGTTATTCTGCTATCGATTCCTTCTAGTGTAGTTTTCATTTCAGTTATTGTATTGTTCATGTCTGTTTGTTTGTTCTTTAATTCTTCTAGGTCTTTGTTAAACATCTTGCATCTTCTCGATCTTTGCTTTCATTCGTTTTCCGAGGTCCTGGATCATCCTCACTATCATTATTCTGAATTCTTTTTCTGGAAGGTTGCCTATCTCCACTTCAGTTAGTTGTTTTTCTGGGGTTTTGTTCCTTCATCTGGTACATAGCCCTGCCTTTTCATCTTGTCTGTCTTTCTGTGAATGTGGTTTTGTTCCACAGGCTGCAGGATTGTAGTTCTTCTTGGCTTCCGCTGTTTGCCCTCTGGTGGATGAGGCTATCTAAGAGGCTTGTGTGTTTCCTGATGGGAGGGACTGGTGGTGGGTAGAGCTGACAGTTGCTCTGGTAGGCAGAGCTCAGTAAAATTTTAATCTGCTTGACTGTTGATGGTTGGGTCTGGGTTCCCTCCCTGTTGGTTGTTTGGCCTGAGGCAACCCAACACTGGAGCCTGCCTGGGCTCTTTGGTGGGGCTAATGACAGACGCTGGGAGGGCTCACGCCAAGGAGTACTTCCCAGAACTTCTGCTGCCAGCGTCCTTGTCCCCATGGTGAGCCACAGCCACCTCCCGCCTCTACAGGAGACCCTCCAACACTAGCAGGTAGGTCTGGTTCAGTCTCTTATGGGGTCACTGTTCCTTCCCCTGGATCCTGATGCCCACACTACTTTATGTGTGCCCTCCAAGAGTGGAGTCTCTGTTTCCCCCAGTCCTGTCAAAGTCCTGCAGTCAATCCCACAAGCCTTCAAAGTTTGATTCTCTAGGAATTCCTCCTCCCGTTGCTGGACCCCCAGGTTGAGAAGCCTGACGTGGGGCTCAGAACCTTCACTCCAGTGGGTGGACTTCTGCAGTATAAGTATTAGCCTATCTGTGAGTCACCCACCCGGCAGTTATGGGATTTGATTTTACTGTGATTGTGCCCCTCCTACTGTCTCATTGTGGCTTCTCCTTTGTCTTTGGATGTGGGGTATCATTTTTTGGTGAGTTCCAGTGTCTTGCTGTCGATGATTGTCCAGAAGTTAGTTGTGATTCTGATGTTCTTGCAAGAGGGAGTGAGAGCACGTCCTTCTACTCCGCCATCTTGGTTCCTCCCCTGCTTTTGCCTTTGAGTATGATAGCTGGGCATATCGTATATGGCTTTTATTATGTTGAGGTATGTTCCCTCTATACCCATTTTTTCGAGAGTTTTTATCATAAATGGATGTTGAATTTTGTCAAAAGCTTTTTCTGCATCTATTGAGATGGTCATGTAATTTTTATTCTTCAATTTATTAATGTGATGTATCACATTGATTTGCAGATGTTGAATCATCCTTACATCCCTGGGATAAACCCCACTTGATCATGGTATATGATCCTTTTAATGTATTGTTCAAGTCAGTTTGCTAGTATTTTGCTGAGGACTTTTGCATCTGTGTTCATCAGTGATATTGGCCTGTAATTTTCTTTTTTTGTGTGATATCTTTGTCTGGTTTTGGTATCAGGGTGATGGTGGCCTCGTAGAATGAGGTCAGAAGTGTTCCTTCCTCTGCAGTTTTTTGGAATAGTTTCAGAAGGATACGTGTTAACTCTTGTCTAAATGTTTGGTAGACTTCACCTGTGAAGCCATCTGGTCCTGGACTTTTGTTCGTTGGGGCTTTTTTTGATACTGATCCAATTTAATGACTGGAAATTGATCTGTTCATTTTTTCTATTTCTTCCTGATTCAGTCTTGGGAGATTGTACATTCCCAGGAATTTGTCCATTTCTTCTAGGTTGTTCATTTTATTAGGTGTACAGTTGCTTATGGTAGTCTCTTGTGACCCTTTGTATTTCTGTGGTGTCAGTTGTAACTTCTTATTCATTTCTGATTTTTTTGATTTGGGTCTTCTCTTTTTTTTCATTTTTTTTTGATGAGCCTGATAAGCAAATTACGAAATTTGTTTATCTTTTCAAGGAGCCAGCTCTTAGTTTCATAGATCTTTTTATTATGTTTTTGTCTTTATTTCATTTACCTCTGCTGTAGAGCTTTATGATTTTTCCTTTTATTAACTTTGGGTTTTATTTGTTCTTCTTTTTCTAGTTCCTTTAGGTGTGAGGTTAGGTTGTTTATTTGAGATTTTTCTTTTTTCCTGAGTTAGGTTTGTATTACTATAAATATCCCTCTTAGAACTCCTTTTGCTGTGTCCAGTAGATTTGGATCATTGTGTTTCCACTTTCATTTGTCTCCAAGTATTTTTTTATTTCCTCTTTGATTTCATCAGTGACCCGTTGCTTCTTTAGTGGCATGTTGTTTAGCCTTCATGTGATTGTGGTTTTTGCAAATTTTTTTCTTGTAGTTGATTTCTAGTCTCTTAGCAGCGTGGTCGGAAAAGATATTTGATATGATTTTAGTCCTCTTAATTTTACTGAGACTTGTTTTGTGGCCTAGTATGTGATGTATCCTAGAGAATGTTCTATGTGCACTTGAAAAGAACGTGTATTCTGCTTTTTGGATGGAATGTCCTACATATATCTATTTAGTCCATCTGATCTAACGTATCATTTATGCTAGTGTTACCTGATTGATTGCTGTCTGGATGATCTGTCCATTTATGTAAGTGGACTGTTAGTGTCCCCTACAATTATCATGTTATTGTCAGTTTCTCCCTCTATGTTTGTTATTATTTGCTTTCTGTATTTAGGTGCTCCTATGTTGGGTGCATATATATTTACAGGTATTGTATATTCTTCTTGGGTTGATCCCTTGATCATTATGTAATGTACTTTGTCTCCTTTTACAGTCTTCGTTTTAAAGTCTGTTTTTGTCTGATTTAAGTATTGCTACCCCAGCTTTCATTTCCATTTGCATGGAAAACCTTTTTCCATTTCCTCACTTTCAGTCTGCCTGTGTCTTTGGATCTGAAGTGAGACTCTTAGGAGTGGCATATATATGGGTATTTTTGTATCCCTTCAGCCACTCTGTATCCTTAGATTGGAGCATTTAGTCCACTTACATTTAAAGTAATTATTGATAGGTAAGTTCTCATTGCCATTTTGTTAATTGTTTTGGGATTGTTTTTTTATTTCTTTTTTGTTCCTTTCTTCTTCTTTTGTTCTCTTGTGATTTGATGACTATCTTTAGTGTTACGTTTGGATTCCTTTCTCTTTTTGTGTGTGTGTATCTATTATAGGTTTTTGTTGTGTGATTACCATGAGGTTTGTATATAACAAGCTAATATATACACGTGATTATTTTAAGTTGCTGATTTCTTAAGTTTGAACACATTTTCACAACCCTGCATTTTTCCTCTCCCCATAACATTTAATGTTTTTGACATCATGTTATATCTTTTTGTTTTGTGTATCCCTTAATTTACTTATTGTGGATATAGATCATTTTACTACTTTTATCTTTTAACCTTCCTGCTAGCTTTATAAGTGGTTGATCTACTACCTTTACTGTATATTTGCCTTTACCACTGAGGCTTTTACTTTTGTAATTTTCTTATTTCTAGTTGTGACCTTTTCTTTTCCACTTAAAGAAGTCCCTTTAACAATTCTTGAAAAGCTGGTTTGGTGGTACTGAACTCTTTAAGCTTTTGCTTGTCTGTAAAACTTTTGCTCTCTCCTTCAAATCTGAATGATAGCCTTGCTGGGTAGAGTATTCTTGGTTGTAGGTTTTTTTCCTTCCATCACTTTAAATGCATCATGCCACTCCCTTCTGGCCTGCAAAGTTTCTGCAGAAAAGTCAAATGATAGCCTTATGGGAATTCCTTTGTAAGTAACTTGTTTTTCCCTTGCTGCCTTTAAGATTCTCTCTTTAACTTTTTTTTTGTTATTATTTTATTTATTTTTGGCTGCATTGGGTCTTCATTGCTGTGCACAGGCTTTCTCTAGTTGTGGTGAGCGGGGGCTACTCTTCATTGCGGTGCGTGGGCTTCCCATTGCGGTGGCTTTTCTTGTTGTGACGCACAGGCTCTAGGCACGTGGGCCTCAGTAGTTGTGGCTCGCGGGCTCTAGAGCACAGGCTCAGTAGTTGTGGCAAACAGGCTTAGTTGCTCTGTGGCATGTGGGATCTTCCCAGACCAGGGATTGAACCCATGTCCACTGCACTGGCAGGCAGTTTCTTAACCACTGTGCCACCAGGGAAGTCCATCTGTCTTTAACTTTAATTTTTGCATTTTAATTACAATGTGTCTTGGTGTGGATCTCTTCGGGTTGATCTTGTTTAGAACTCTCTGTGCTTTCTGGACCTGGATGTCTGTTTCCTTTCCCAGGTTAAAGAATTTTTCAGCTATTATCCTTCACATAAGTTCTCTGCCCCTTTCTCCTTCTGGGGCCCCTATAATGTGAATATTAGTACTCTTGATATTGTCCCAGAAGTCTCTTAAACAGTCCTTAGTTTTAAATTTTTTTGTTCAGTTTGCATGATTTCCACTACAGTCAGTTCACTGATCCATTCCTCTGTATCATTTAATCTACTGTGAATTCCTTCTAGTATATTTTTTATTTCAGTTATTGTATTCTTCACCTATGTTTGGTTTTTCTTTGTATTTTTTAACTTTTTGTTATGCTTCTCATTGTCTTCATTCTTCTCCCAAGTTTGTTGAGCATCTTTATGGTCATTGCCTTGGAAATTTTACCAGGTAGATTACTTATCTCCACTTTGCTTCTTTCTTCTGGCCTTTTTTTGTGTTCTATCATTTGGAACATGTTTTTCTGTCACCTCATTTTGCCTAATTCTCTGTTTTCATTTCTGTTCATTAGATGGAATGCTTACGTTTCCCAAACTTGAACAAGTGACCTTATATAAGAGATGCCCTATGGGGCCCAGCAGACCACTCCCCTCTGGTCACCAGAGCTATTTGTTCTATGGGTGCCCCCTCTATGGGCTGCATGGACCCTTCTGTTGTGGTGGGCTGACTACTGTGGGTGCAGTGGTACACAGGACAGTCCTCAGCACAGTTGGCTGCCAGACTCAGCCTCAGTTAGGTCTGCCCAGTTGCTGGTGGGCAATGCCGGGCCCTGGCGCAGCTGGCTGCAGGACCCAGGAGGTCCTGGGGCCGGGGCTGGCCCAGTGGTGGGTGGGGTTGGGTCATGGGCACACTGGTAGACAAGGCTGGGTCTCCACGTGGCTGGCAGCTGGCCCGGGGGCCCTGGGATTGTTACAGACTGGCTGGGGGGCAGGTAAGCCCCCTGTGCTAATAAGCTAGAGGAGGACTCCAAAATGGTGCTCGCCCACACTAATGTCCTTGTGGTAGAACAAGCTCCCCACGATGGCTGCCAGCAGCATCCATGTCCCCAGGATGAGACCCAGTTGCCTCCTGCCTCTCTGGGAGGTTCTCCAAGATCAGCAGGTGGGTTTGACCCAGGCTCCTTTCAAATTAGTGCTTCTGCCCTGGGTCCCAGAGCATGTGAGATTTTGTATGTGCCATTTAAGAGTGGAGTCTATATTTCCCACAGCCTTCTGGGTCACCCGAATATAAGCCCTACTAGCCTTCAAAGCCAAACATTCTGGGGGCTTGTCTTCCCAATGCGGGACCCCCAGGCAGGGGAGCTCAATAGGGGGCTCAGGCCCCTCACTCCTTGGGAAGAACTTTTGCAGTTATAATTATCCTCCTATTTGTGGGTCACTGACCTGGGATGAGAGTATCGGTCTTGACTATACCATGTCTCCACCCCTCTTAACCATCTCATTGTGGTTCCTTCTTCATATCTTTAGCTGCAGAAGATCTGTTCTGCTAGTCTGCAGAGCATTCTCACTGATAGTTGCTCTGTAAATAGTTGTAATTTTGGTTTGCCCATAGGAGGAGGTGAGTGCAGGTCTTCCCAATCTGCCATCTTGGACGGTCTCCTGTATCATCTAAATGTTAAGTTCCAGGGCCCTAACTTTTAGCAGCAGTCTTCTTTGTTCTTTAATGCTATTAGTGACTTCAGTTAAAACGTGATATTAGCTGATTGATAGGTTATGTTTTAGCCATTAATGCTAATTTTTAGTTCAGTGATTACCTCAATTAATCAGTCTTATAGGTGTCAAGCTCCCTTATAGATGTTAGCAAAAAAATGAACAAAGGGTAGGGGAATGGCCTCATCCAGGTCCTCTTCCCAGGACCATGTGCTGCTTTTGTGCATTACCATGCAGCTACAGGGTGGTAGTTCTGGTCCTTAGCAAAGTAGGGAGGTCTGCAAGGGCACTGTGTGTGCTCTTGCTTTTACTGTACATAGTTCTCTCCTCTTTCACTGGTAACATTCACCTGTTTCAGGTGTACAAAGTCCTTCCAAAGTAAACAATCTGATGTTAGCGATTATTACTAAATAATAGATTTATATATTGGGAGTTATTTTCTTCAAGTATTTACATTTTAGACTACTCTTCTCTATGGAATGAAAATTATTTTTTTTGGTTAAAGGAATTTAATGCATTTCTAAGCAGAGAATTCGTGTTATATCGCCTTATCATTCCCAGGAAAGTTTACCAAGTGTCTACTGTGTCCCTGTCATCACTGGGTGGTAGGAATACGGAATAAACAAGACATGATCATCACTACCCAAGTAGTTGTGAATAGCTATTTAATTATAATTATGATAAACACTATGAAGCTGTACATAAAGTACTATAGAACATATAATAGGGAGAGGTAACCTGAGACTTCCTTACCTTCCTTGATTTTAATTCACCTCCTCTCTCCTTTCCATGCATAGTTTATGACTATTTGCATATTTGGAGTATTTTTCATTTTTGGCAGCTTTTTTAAATGTGATTTTTAAAATACAATTTAAGTTTAAAAAAAACTTAGAAGTTGAAGAATACTAAAAGGAACTCCTGTGTACTTTTTGCTTGGGTTCACCAATTGGTGTCCTTTGATCTGGAACATTCCTCACCCTTTCTTTTTTTGACCGTGATATTATTGAAGAGAGCAGGCTAATTATTTGGTAGCTTGTCCCTCAGTTTAGGTTTGTCTGAGATTCCTCATTATGATTCAGGTAGTGCATTATTTGACAGGTTCCTTATCTGTACACGTTTGAACTATAAAAACAGGTTTAGAGTTTGAGATTTATTTAGGTATGATTTGTGTTTTCTTAAACCAGGAAAAAAAAATGAGGACATAAGTGTCATGGGGTTATCTTTTCTTTACTCAGACTAGTTTAGAAAGCTCTTACCAACCTCAGTGATTCATATTTTTCATTTCTTGTTTTAAAGACAGATGCACATTATTCCATACTGTCACTTCTTCTATGTCTGTCTGATTCTCCTTCAAACAGCAATTATGTGGAAACACCAAGAGATAAAGAAGTGGGTACGTTACCAAATGCTTTTCATACATATAACAAATAAAAGAGAAATTGGTTTTATCACTTAATACCAGACTTTGAGATTTTATAAAAAGTTGTAAAAAAAAATCTGAAACTAAAATATTTCTGTTGTCTTAAATGCAATTGTAGTTGTAAATTTTCTTTTAAAATATGAGTTCTGACTTTGTAAGTTAAACTTTCAATTATATAAAGAGAAAAATCACTTTTGAAGATGAAGAAATTAAATTTTTAAATGTATTAGACTGTCAACTTATTGAGTGTTTCAATATTTTTGAACTTTCATTTCCCAAGTGTATTTTATTATGAGTTTTGTTAGACTTTTTACTGTAATTTGGGTTTTTTTTCCCACATATTTTTGATCAAGCTGATGAAATTCTTCTGCTGTATTTTAGAAAAGAAAGACGATTTCGACTGGGGAAAATACTTGATGGAAGGTGAAGAAATTGACCTTGGCCCAAATGTAGACACACCAGTAAGTAGCAGTGGTTTTGCTACTGAAAATATAAATACATGCCAAGTTATTTAGATGATTTTTATGGGTCCTTCTGCCCTACAGCAACTTATCTAAAACAGGAACACTCTTCACTAAATTAGAGTGGTTTATTATGGAAGTTTTATTAAGATTTTGCACCCAAACATCAGTACTAGGAAGTTGATCAGAAAATATATGTATCCCTTAAGGAGCTGTAAATCTTGGGATTTTGCCACCAAAACTAATTCCATTCTATAATAGTAACTTTTAAGACATGTAGAAAAAGGTTTTATTTGATAAAGTTTTTGCTTTTCTTCTGAAATTTTCTTGATCTTTTAGTCTAAATAGCTCCAGTTGTTAGGTTTTCTAAGGGTAAGATGTATTGCCTTCTTTTAATCAGAATTGGTCTGAAGAAAGTGAAGATGAAGATGATCAACAGCCTTTAAGCAGAGAGGACTCTGGGATTCAGGTGGACAGGACACCATTAGAAGAACAAGATCAAAACAAAAAACCGGGACTTCAAGTCAGCTGGAAAGGTAGTGTGTGTTCTTAGATACTGGCATCATTTTCTGATAGAAGAATTCTCTAGAAGGAAACGCAAGCTTTGAGAATCAGTTTCATGTGGTTTAAAATATTGGTAAGCTCTGCCGTCCTTAAAAACAAACCTTTTTAAACCATTAGTAGATCTTTCTTCTGTAGTACCTAAGAAGTAGCTCTATAGAATTAATGTTGAAAGGGCATTTACAGTGCAATTTTGGTCTTTTTTAAATATAGTTCTGAGAACTTTGTTAGGCCTAAATCGTTGTTTCTTTTCTTTTCTTTTCTTTTCTTTTCTTTTCTTTTTTTTTTTTTTTTTAGCCAAAATTTTTTTTTTTTTTTTTTTTTTTTTTTTTTTTTTTTTTTTTTTTTTTTTTTTTTTTTGAGAAGGATTGGCTTTGCTAAAGTTAGTGACTAAATAAAAGGAAAACATCCATACAATTTAATTTTAAATTTGAATGTCTGCTTTTTCAGTTTTTAGTAAAAAAAATATGAATTGGTAGAATCTAGAAAGAGCTGGAAACAACCTTAGAGATTAGAACATCTAATCCTACTTCTCATTTTGGAGATAAAAAACAGAGGCATGGTTACAGTGTTTTTCCCACGGTCACAGCCGGGAAGCTAACCCCAGAAGCTGGGGCCTGTGACCTAGTCCTGTTCATTGTACCTGAACCTTGCCAAATGCACATAAAGTAGTTAAAGCTGATTTAGCATGCTAACGATTTTCTGCTTTCTTTTCTCTTCCCTTTCTTTTTCATTCTTGAATTGGATCTTTAGGGTAGAGTGTGGGTTAATCAGCTCAGAGCATGTGAGCAGCAGCAGCAGCCCGTGCAGGGCCTTTTGGTTTAGTTTATTTCTTCTCTTCTGCCCTTTCTGATTCTCACTCCCCTTTCCTTTTCTCTGCCAGCCCAGTGACAGGCTCCTGTTCTAATGTATTTGATATCTGTTCTCAAACATGTTGAGTTCTTGTAAAGTACATTGTTTTGGTTGGTTGTATTCCTTTTTTAAACTTACATACTGGTATTATGCTATGTGTAAACTCTGTTCTGTTCTTCTTTTCATTTAACTCTGATCTGTCCATGTCACTCTATGAATATCTCTTCTGTTGCTCCTAATGGCTCAGTAGGATGCTGCAGTTTGCAGTACCTCATTTCTGTAATTGCTTCTCTTATGGGCAGGCCTGAGCTGCCTTCACCCATTCTCCCTAATGCCATGCCTAGTTATGGACCTGGTCCACAATCTCATCCCTACATGATTAGGACCCCGCCTCTGATTTGGTCTGCTGTTTTCATTTGCATTTGTCTGACTATGCAGGATAAGTACTTGGGATCAGTCTTGCCCCTTCTACGATGTATCCATTGACATTCTTTGCTTGCTTTTCTTCGGAGTTTCATGTCGTTCTTGCCCATCCCCACACTTCAGAGTTCTTTGTATATCTAGATAGTAATTCCTAGGTTTTAGACATTGCAATTTTCTTCCTCTAGTTAGTCACCTGTATGTTCATGGTGTCCTTCAAACAGAATCTGTGATTTTTAAAAATATCTTATTGTACTCAAATCTGAATTTTTCATGGTATGGTTAGAATTTGGGCCTTGATATTTTTCTCTAAAAGAACATTCCCCTGTATTTTCCTTCTGTTTGCTTTTTTAGAGCTTGTGTTTAACTCTTTAGTGACCACCAGATCCTCTTTTATGTATGACGTGAGGTTAAAAGGTCCAGCTTATTTTTCTCCCATGTCATGAGCAGATTTCCCAACAGTCCATTCTTTCCACATTGCTTTGTGGTTCTAACATTATTATGTATCGATAACACTTATTTATTTCTGAACATTCAGTTCTCTTCGCTGAGTGTGAGTTGTGGAGGAACAGACTTTTTATTTATATGGCTTTGTACTGTGTTTCAACACATAGAAGGCAAGTTTCCCCCTCACCTCCTTTACTCTTTTTCAAAATAGGCTTAGCTATTTGTGGGCTTTTATTCTTCTAAAGACATTTTAAAAGTTCCTTTTTAAAAATCCAGCTGGAATTTTTATTGGGATTGCATTGAATTTATAGATTTAGCTTGGGGAGATCTGACATCTTTACTATGAAAATATCTGCATTTATTCTAATTTTTTAATGTCTTACCAGATTTTGGAAATTTTCTTTGTAAAGACCTTAAGCCTTTGTTAATTTCTATGTATGTTAATAGTTATTATTGTGAATAGTGTCTTTTTTGTTTTATTTATTGCTGGAGTAGGGGGACACTTGTTTTTTGTAAATTGTTCTTATATCCAGCATTCTTGCTGAACTCTCATACTGCTTATATATTATTGATTCCGTTAGGTTTTTTGTGTAGACAATCAGTATTGTTTGCAAATATTGACAGTTTTATCTCCTGCCAGTTCTTTTTTTTTAAAAAATAAATTTATTTATTTTATTTATTTATTTTTGGCTGTGTTGGGTCTTCGTTGCTTTGTGGGCTTTCTCTAGTTGCAGCGAGCGGGGGCTACTCTTTGTTGTGGTGCGCAGGCTTCTCACTGCAGTGGCTTCTCTTGTTGCAGAGCACGGGCTGTAGGCACGTGGCCTTCAGTAGTTGTGGCACGTGGGCTCAGTAGTTGTGGCGCATGGGCTCTAGAGCACCGGCTCAGTAGTTGTGGTACACGGGCTTAGTTGCTCTGCGGCATGTAGGATCTTCCTGGACCAGGGCTCAAACCCGTGTCCCCTGCATTGGCAGGCAGATTCTTAACTACTGTGCCACTAGGGAAGCCCCTCCTGCCAGTTCTTATACCTTGTATCTTCTTAATGACATGTTAACCATGTCTCTTTCCTGGCCAGCCCTCTAGTCTGCAGAGGAAGCAATGGCAATGAACATGGGTTTCCTGGAGTGGTTTTTATCCCAAGAGGGTTGCCCCTGAAATTCCTTAATTAAGTGTGATAGTTTTTGGCATAGGTTCTGGATATGTGTCATTTGTAAAATTAAGACTTTTATTCCTGTTTTTCTAGGAGTCTTTGATTATAAATAAGTATTGAACTTTATCAAGTGCTGTTCTTTATCTGTGAGATAATTCTGTAATTCATCACTTTTACTCTAGTACTTTACTGATAGATTTTTTTGATGGTGAATCATTCTTGAATTCCTGATCTAAACTTCCTTGATCATTCTGTTATTTTTTTTACTATAGTATTGGATTGGGTTAGCCTTTTTTAATTGAGAATTTTTAATCTTTATTCTTCGATGAATTACTTTTTCTATCATGTCTTTATCTGGTTTTAGAAGCAGGGTTATATTGGCCTCATAAAATGTTAGACAGCTCTCCCTTTTTCTGTTTTCTACAACAATCTGTATAAGATAGCTAATCCTTCAAACCCTACTACTAGTCCTGAGACTTTGGGGGTGTTTGGGAACATCTTAGGTTGCCATTTCAATTTCTTTTATGATTATTGAATTATTCAAGTATACGGATTGTGTCTTTTTATTCATGGGTCATTTTAAAATCGAGTAATTTTTTTTTTTTTTTTTTACTTTCTAGCAGTGACAATTAAATTTTGTATGTCTCTGTGTGTGTGTGTGTGTGTGTGTGTATGGTTTTAAGTAAATGATTATATATATAAATGTTGTTGGGTAGCTATTATTTTAAAGACCCTTTGTCAATTGAATATTTGAATGGAATCATAAGTCCAGATATTGTAGCAAAGCTGATCAAGTATTTTGTTGTTAACTCTTATAACTTAAATGTAAATAAATTCCCTTCCACTAGATGAGTCAGATGCCCGAAGCTGGCTGGAACAACATGTGGTCCGTCAGTACTGGACAGCCAGGTCCTCGAGGTTTCCTCATAGTTTACATTTGCACTCCAATCTAGCTGCTGTCTGGTAAGAAGCTATTTTCCATTTCATGTGTTGATGGAGGAAACTTGGATGTTTTACTATTTGGTTTTGAGTTGTGACTTAAATGCTTTCTTGAACTTTTTTTTTAACAGTTTTCAAAATTGAAGTATTGAATTTACAATGTTGTGTTAGTTTCAGGTATATAGCAAAGTGATTGTTATACATACATACATTTATATATGTGTGTGTGTATATAATCCATTTTCAGATTCTTTTCCATTATGAGTTATTACAAGATGTTGAATATAGTTCCTTATCCTATACAGTAGGTCCTTGTTGTTTACCTGTTTTATATGTAGTAGGGTGTATATGTTAATCCCAAACTCCTAATTTATCTCTCCCCCTGTCTGCTATCCCCTTTGGTAGCAGTAAGTTTCTATTCTGTGCCTATGAGTGCAATTATATCTTATAAATAAGTTTATTTCTATCATTTTTTTAGATTCCACATATAAGTGATATCATGTGATATTTGCCTTTCGCTGTCTGACTTATTTCACTTAGTATGGTAATCTCTAGGTCCATCCATGTTGCTGCAAATGGCAGTGTTTCATTATTTTTATGGCTGAGTAATATTCCATTGTGTGTATGTGTGTGTGTGTGTGTGTGTGTGTGTGTGTGTGTGTGTACCATATCTTCTTTATCCATTCATCTGTCCATCTTTTGATGGACATGTAGGTTGATTCCATGTCTTATCTATTGTAAATAGTGCTGCTATGAACATTGGGGCTCTGTTTTTAGTTTTTTAAGGAACCTCTGCACTGTTCTCCATAGTGGCTGCACCAATTTACATTCCCACCAACAGGAGAGGAGGGTTCCTTTTTCTCCAAATCCTCTCCAGCATTTATTATTTGTAGACTTTTTAATGATGGCTATTCTGACTGGTATGAGTTGATACCTCATTGTAGTTTTGATTTGCATTTCTCTAATAATTAGTGTATTGAGCATTTTTTCCTGTGCCTGTTGGCCACTTGTATGTCTTTGGAGAAGTGTCTTTAGGTTTTCTACCCATTTTTTGATTGGGTTGTTTGTTTTTTTCATATTAAGCTGTATGAGCTGTTTATATATTTTGGAAATTAATCCCTTGTCATTTGCATCATTTGCAAATATTTTCTCCCTGTCAGTAGGTTGTCTTTTTGATTTGCTTATGGTTTCCTTTACTGTACAAAAACTTTTGAATTTAATTAGGTCCCATTTGTTTATTTTTCTCTTTATTTCCATCACTCTAGGAGACGGATCCAAAAAAATATTGCTGCGATTTATGTCAAAGAGTTTTCTGCCTATGTTTACCTCTAGGAGTTTTATAGTGTCCAGTTTTATATTTAGGTCTTTAATCCATTTTGAGTTTATTTGTGTATATGGGGTTAGAGACTGTTCTAATTTCATTCTTTTACATGTAGCTGTCCAGTTTTCCCAGCACCAGTTATTGAAGAGACTGTTTTTCTCCATTGCATATTCTTGTCTCCTTTGTCGTAGATTAATTAACCATGAGTGTGTGGGTTTATTTCTGGGCTTTCTATCCTGTTCCATTGATCTGTGTTTCTGTTTTTGTGCCAGTACCATACTGTATTAATTACTGTAATTTTGTAATATAGTCTGAAGTCAGGGAGCCTGATTCCTCCACCTTCATTTTTCTTTCTCAAGATTGTTTTGGCTATTCAAGGTCTTTTGTGTCTCCATACACATTTAAAATTTTCTTGTTCTGGTTCTGTGAAAAATGCCGTTGGTAATTTGATAGGGATTGCATTGAATCTGTAGATTGCCTTAGGTAGTATGGTCATTTTAACAATATTGATTCTTCCAGTCCAAGAATACAGTTTCTTTCATCAGTGTCTTACTGTTTTTGGAGTACAGGTCTTTGCCTCCTTAGGTAGGTTTATTCCGAGGTATTTTATTCTTTTTGATGCAGTGGTAAATGGGATTGTTTCTTTAATTTCTCTTTCGGATATTTCATTGTTAGTGTATAGAAATACAACAGACTTCTATATACTAATTTTGTATCCAGCAACTTTACTGAATTCATTGATAGTCTCTAGTTGTTTCCTGGTAGCATCTTTAGAATTTTCTTATATATATTATCATGTCATCTGCAAACAGTGACAGTTTTACTTCTTTTCCAATTTGGATTCCTTTTATTTCTTTTTCTTCTCTGATTGCTGTGGCTAGGACTTCCAAAATTATGTTGAATAAAAGTGGCAAGAGTGGGCATCCTTGTCTTGTGCCTAATGTTAGAGGAAGTGCTTTCGCCTTTGAGTATGATGTTAGCTGGGCTTATCGTATATGGCCTTTTATTATGTTGAGGTATGTTCCCTCTATACCCATTTTTTTAGAGTGTTTATCATAAATGGATGTTGAATTTTGTCAAAAGCTTTTTCTGCATCTATTGAGATGGTCATGTAATTTTTATTCTTCAATTTATTAATGTGATGTATCACACTGATTTGCAGATGTTGAATCATCCTTGCATCCCTGGGATAAACCCCACTTGATCATGGTATATGATCCTTTTAATGTATTGTTCAAGTCAGTTTGCTAGTATTTTGCTGAGGACTTTTGCATCTGTGTTCATCAGTGATATTGGCCTGTAATTTTCTTTTTTTGTGTGATATCTTTGTCTGGTTTTGGTATCAGGGTGATGGTGGCCTCGTAGAATGAGGTCAGAAGTGTTCCTTCCTCTGCAGTTTTTTGGAATAGTTTCAGAAGGATACGTGTTAACTCTTGTCTAAATGTTTGGTAGACTTCACCTGTGAAGCCATCTGGTCCTGGACTTTTGTTCGTTGGGGCTTTTTTTGATTACTGATCCAATTTAATGACTGGAAATTGATCTGTTCATATTTTCTATTTCTTCCTGATTCAGTCTTGGGAGATTGTACATTCCCAGGAATTTGTCCATTTCTTCTAGGTTGTTCATTTTATTAGGCGTACAGTTGCTCATAGGTAGTCTCTTGTGACCCTTTGCATTTCTGTGGTGTCAGTTGTAACTTATTATTCATTTCTGATTTTATTGATTTGGGCCTTCTCTCTTTTTTTCCTTTTTTTTTTTTTGATGAGTCTGATAAGCAAATTACGAAATTTGTTTATCTTTTCAAGGAACCAGCTCTTAGTTTCATTGATCTTTTCTATTATGTTTTTGTCTCTATTTCATTTACTTCCACTGTGGAGCTTTATGATTTTTCCTTTTACTAACTTTGGGTTTTATTTGTTCTTCTTTGAGTTAGGTTTGTATCACTATAAACATTCCTCTTAGAACTGCTTTTGCTGTGTCCAGTAAATTTGGATCGCTGTGTTTCCACTTTCATGTCTCCAGGTATTTTTTTATTTCCTCTTTGATTTCATCAGTGAGCTGTTGCAGACTGTGGTTTTCTTGCTTCTGGTGTCTGCCCCCTGGTGGGTAAGACTGGTCCAGGGGCTTCTTCAGGCTTCCTGCAGGAGGTACTGGTGCCTGCCCACTGATGTGTGAAGCTGGGTCTTGTCCCTCTTGTGAGCAGGGTTGTATCTGCGGGCGTGTGTAGAGGTGGCTGTGGGCTCAGGAAGTCTAGGCAGCCTGTCTGCTGAGGCGAGGGGCTGTGTCCCTGCCCAGTTTGTTTCGCCTGTGGCATCCCCACACTGGAGCCTACAGCCTACTGGGTGGGACCAGGTCTTGGTGCCAAGAGGTCAGCCTCCATGAGAGCTCACGCAGGTGAATGCTCCCTGATATAGCCATCACCAGTGTCTTTGTCCCCAGGATGAGTCACCAGCCATCCCCCACCTCCCCAGGAGACCCTCCAAGACCAGCAGGTAGGTCTGGCCCGGGCTCCTATCATATTGCTGCCTTTGCCCTCAGTCTCGGTGCTCATGAGATTTTGTTTGTGCCCTTAAGAGTGGAGTTTCTATTTCCCTCCATCCTGTGGAGCTCCTGCAGTCAAGCCCCACTGGCCTTCAAAGCCAAATGCTCTGGGGGCTCCTCTTCCCGGTGCCAGACCCCCCAGACGAGGACATGCCTCACGTGTGGGAGAACCTCTATAATATAATTATTCTCCAGTTTGTGGGTCACCCACCTGGGGAGTATCAGATTTGATTATATCGCGAGTCTGCCTCTCCTACCTGTCTTGTTGTGGTTCCTTCTTTAATATTTTCTGGTATGTTTCAGTGTTTTTTATCAGTTTTTCTTTCCACAGTTAGTTGTAATTTTTCTGTGCTAGTGAGAGGATGTGAGCTTAGGGTCCTTCTACTCTGCCATCTTGGCCGCTCTCCTCAGTCACTTATTCTTCATAACACTTTGCACTTGCCACTTAACCTGTGATCAGTTGTTCCTCATCGAACTAGCTCCGTTTGCCTGATGAGCAGCAAGCCAAATGCTGAAACTCCAAGGTTTGCAGCAGAAAGGGTTTATTCACAAGGCAGCCAAGTGAGAAGGGAAAACAAATCTCAAATCTGCTTTTCCTTGAAATTTTTAACAGTTCCAATTAAGCAGTTTTTTTGTTTGTTTGTTTGTTTGCGCTATGTGGGCCTCCCACTCTTGTGGCCTCTTCCAGTGCAGAGCACAGGCTCTGGACGCGCAGGCTCAGCGGCCATGGCTCACGGGCCCAGCCGCTTCGCGGCATGTGGGATCTTCCTGGACCGGGGCATGAACCCGTGTCTCCTGCATCGGCAGGTGGACTCTTAACCACTGCACCACCAGGGAAGCCCTAAGCAGTTTTGTTATTTAATTATTATTTTTAAAGTGAAATTATTTAACTATAATCAGTCTTTTGATTTGTTATTTTCAAAGTGAATGGATTGGTTTATATTAGGCCATTTATTTGATTTCTGTTTTAGTGTACTTACTGTAAAAATAGTTACTATTTTTCCAAAACAACAATACATAGTTTTAAATGTTTGCCTAAGTCGGCAATAAACTTAGAATTGCTCTGAAAGTGCTTCTCTGAGAGTATTTCAGTTGACTTGTGAAAATGAATATGGGAGGAAATTTAAAGTATGTATTATGTTTATTTGCTTATCGATTACTGGTTAAATTACCACTAAATTACACATATTCTTTGAGACTTCTACTTTTACTTAATAAGAAATCTTTTCATTGACATTTGATGTTTGTTATCTAATAGGGACCAACACTTGTACACCAGTGACCCATTATATGTTCCAGATGACAGAGTTTTTGTTACTGAAACGCAGGTTATTCGGGAAACCCTATGGTAAGACCTGTTAACCTAATTCATAGTCTAAAGACTTTATTAATGAGAAGCAGAATTTTGATTTTTTGAAGAAAGGTGTTTGAGGGTTTTTCACATGCATATTAGAAATAGGCCATTAGGTATGAACCCAAATCAGGTCCCTGTGGACGCCTAAATTTGGATTGGGAGACTCAGTAAGCCCAAACTTTAGAGTCGACCATGGAGATTTTGGTATATTTACCTCTTTTCCATTTTAAATACTGTCATATATGATTTAACCAAGATTAGACTATCACTTTTTAAATATCTGAATTCATGTTAAGGGTTTTAATTTTCTGCTTACTGCTTTTTAGGCAGAGCACATCAGTGAGAGTTACCTGTGCCCTGTACCTAGGAACCAGGAATCTAAGAATTTAGACTGTGTTCACACAAAAATGAAGATGAAGAATGTAACATGTAGTGCTGTTACTACTGAGATTTCCAGTTTCTGGTTCTCTCTGCCATAAAATATAATACTGACATGCTTAAAAGTGGGAAGATCTGTTTGGACCATCACGTATGTGAGGAAATGTTTTGACAATACTGTTTCGTACTTTCTTAAAGATGGTATTGAAATAATCAGTCTTAAGGTAATCAGATAAAAAGACTGATGTCTTCTATTTTCTAATTATCTGACCTCTTTGTCCTCCCTTACCCTCCCCTTCTGAATCTTTTATTAAAATTTCTTAGGCATTACTGTAGTGAATATTTTTCTAAACTTAAAGTACATTCATCTTTTTATTTCAGGTTACTTTCAGGGGTAAAAAAGCTCTTTATATTTCAGCTGATAGATGGAAAGGTAACTGTGAGGAACAACATTACAGTAACTCATTTGACAAATGTAAGTTATTTGTATTTATTATAATTAAAATTAAATAATAAGATTTATGTAAATCATGGTTATGTAACTTTAGAACATTTTGCAATATTAAAATTAACTATTAAATATATTTAAGTTCCAAAAGGCAAAATTAAGTTTGTATTTTTATAGTGCTTAGAGAATTCTTTTATATTCTTTGTGGTGTTCATATTTAGTTTTGATTTGTATTTTCTGTCATTCTTTATTGGGAAAGCTGTCTACTGTAATTTTTTTGCCTACAGTACATTTATCTTATATTTATGTGTTTTTAAAAAGTGTAAGCCACAGTTCTATATTTTATAAAAATTAATGCTTACACTGTTTCCTCTGAACGTAAAACTAAATACTCGTTTTATTACTTTGTCTTTTACTAAGCATACAGTTTTAAAAAGTCACAAAAATATTTTACAGTGAGGGGGATATTAATCAGAATGCCTACAGAAGACTGACTTTAAGCCATTCTGGTTTGCTTCTGTTGTAGAGCTGTTTACGATCAGTGCTAGAACAAATAGCAGCATATGGCCAGGTTGTGTTTCGACTCCAGGAGTTTATTGATGAAATCATGGGGCACAGCTCTGAAAGCATGTTACCTGGAAATGGTTCCATTCCTAAGAAGTCGACAGAAGCACCTTTTAGAACATACCAGGCTTTCATGTGGGCCCTGTACAAATACTTCATTAGTTTCAAAGAGGAACTTACAGAAATTGAGAAGTGCATCATCAATAATGGTATTTAAATATTCTTCCCTTTTACTCATAACACATGTAACTCATATTTTGAATGCCATTTAGGTTAATAATTGATATAAGATTTGAAAATTACATGGCAAATAAGTAATTCTCCTGAATACACTCATTTTTTAAAATTATTTTAAATTTGTATTTTTAAGCCATTCATATCTCTAAAAATCCAAGCAGTATAGAAAGATTTACAGTGAAATTTTTTCCTGCTGCATTAGTTCCCCAGCCCAGAGACAACCAACTGATCTTGTACATCCTTCCAGAAATAATTTAGACATATGCAAGCAACATGTATTCATATACACATGGCTAGTAGTCTTTTAACTGCTCTCTTCAAATTGCTTTCTAATTTAAATTTTGAGGAATATACCATACAAGTATTTGAAGAGCCTCCTCATTCTTTTTTACATATCGAGCATCTTATTGTATGGATGTATCATAGACCAGTCCCCTTTTGATGGACATTTGGGCTGTACCTGATCTTTTCCTGTTGGCAACAGTGCTGCAGTGATAATCACTTACGTATAAGTAATTGTACACATGTGCACCAAGTTAGCTATAGCGCAAATTCTTAAGAGTGGAATTGCTAAGTCAAAGGGTATGTAATGGCATATGTGATTTTAGTAGATATTGCCACATTGTTCTCCACGGAGGTACAGATAAATAACTTTACACCCTTGCCAGCAATATATATGAGTACCCGTTTGTTCCCAGTCTTGCCAGCAGTGTGCTTTCAAACTTTTGGGTCTTCATCAATATGACAGGTGAAAATGGTAACCCAGTGCAGGTTTTCCCCCTTAACTTTTATTTACAACTAATGCAAAAAATAGTACACTGAGGTCCCATGTTCCCATTACCCAGCATCCTCCAGTGTTGACACCTATAGTACGTTATCAAAACTAGGAAATTGACATTGGCACAGTTCATTAACTAGTCTGCAGGTCTGACATGGGTTTCACCAGTTTTGCAGGGCCTTGTTTTTTTGCAAGGAGGTAAGCAGTATCTTTCTGCCGTTCTTTTACATTTTATCACATGTGTAGATCTCTATGACCGCCTCCATATTTAGGGTTCAGAGCTGTGCCATCCTGACGAAGGGACTTGCTCTTGTTGCCTTTGGTAGTCACCCTCTCCGCCTCCCCTCACTAAAACAGGAGCCCACTGTAGTCTGTTTTGTATTTGCCCAGAGTAGTTTTATTCTGCATTCATTTTTCATAAGTGAGGTTGAGTATCTTTCTTTATGTTTAAGAATTGCTTGAATTTCCTTTTCCATGAATTGTCACTTCCTTTATTCATTATTTTTCTGCTGAGTTGTCTTTTCCTCCTTTAGGGGGTTCTTTTTTGGGGGAAATCAGTTCCTTGTAACATGAGATTAAAACCTGCCATCCTGGGCTTCCCTGGTGCGCAGTGGTTCTTTATTCATTATTTTTCTGCTGAGTTGTCTTTTCCTCCTTTAGGGGGTTCTTTTTTGGGGGAAATCAGTTCCTTGTAACATGAGATTAAAACCTGCCATCCTGGGCTTCCCTGGTGGCGCAGTGGTTGAGAGTCCGCCTGCCGATGCAGGGGACACAGGTTCGTGCCCCAGTCCGGGAAGATCCCACATGCCGCGGAGCGGCTGGGCCCGTGAGACATGGCCACTGAGCCTGTGCGTCCGGAGCCTGTGCTCTGCAACGGGAGAGGCCACAGCAGTGAGGGGCCCATGTATTGGAAAAAAAAAAACAAAAAAACAAAAAAAACCCTGCCATCCTCCGGTTTGCCATGCCTTTCCATAAGTAGGTTAGCATTTATATCACATTTTGAATGCAGACATTTTTCCTTGCTAATGAGTTTGATTTCTTGATATTTGCAGATACTACAATAACTCTTGGAATAGTGGTGGACAAGTTGTCACCTCGATTGGCTCAGCTCAAGGTTCTGCACAAAGTGTTTAGTACTGGAGTAGCAGAAGTTCCACCTGACACTCGAAATGTCGTTCGAGCATCTCACCTGCTCAACACCCTGTACAAAGCCATCCTTGAATATGACAATGTTGGAGAAGCTTCTGAGCAAACTGTATGTGGGGATCCTTGTCTAGTCCACCGTGTGTGACTAATTCTGCTCAGCCATAGGAGTGGTCGATAGCCTGTCATAGATATTTGTAAAAATAGTATGTCAGACAGTTGTTGTGAGTTTTCAAATTAGGTTCTAAATTTGAGGCTGCAGGAAACTAGCTTTTCATCTATAATTGCCAAAATCACCAGATGGATGAGGCAAGAATAAAACAAAGCAAAAAAGCAAGATGTGAAAAATACCTAGCTGATTTTTATAGATATTTGTAATAACTCTTTCTTAAATAAAAATACAGATCTATTATATGAGGTATCTAGAGTAGTCACATTCATAGAAACAGAGAAGAGAATGGTGGTTACCAGGGACCGGGGGAGAGGAGAAAATGGGATAGGTAATGGGTACAGAGTTTCAGTTCTGTAGCCTGAAAAAGGTTTAGGAGGTCTGTTTTCATAACAGTATGAATACATTTAACACTACCAAACTGTACACTTTAAAATGGTTAAGATAGTATAGTTTATATTATGTATTTTTTTACCATAATTTTAAAAAATACAAATCTAGACTTTAATCTAGAAAGCTGCATGTTTCTTTGGGTACATAATTTAGGTGCTTTGCCTAGTTTGTTGGTGTGACTCTTTTTCCTCACCATTTTGATATTGCATTTCAATAAAAAGTTGATTTCTTTCAGCTCTGTAATTTCTTTTTATTAGGAACTATAGTAGAACAGAATCACTTCCTTGTTGTTAATGGACATTTTGCTAATAGCACTATTTGGATAGGATAACCATATCCCAGTTTGGACTGTCCAGTTTAAACCTGTTGTCCCTGGGTAACTTTCACTCCTAAGAGGGTCCTGCTATGGACAATATGGTCTTCTCATATTTAGGTTAGGTTTTTCATAAGGATTTTATAGCATATGGTTAGGATTTTTAATTTCTTACTTTGTTTCAAAAAACATAGACATTGGATCACTTTTTAAAAGGTGCTTCAGAAGCGCTCAAACCTCATTTTATCCAGAGACGAGGGAGTTCTGAGAATGGATGTGCGTGCTGCGCTGTCTCCTCAGGTCTCCTTGCTGTTCTCGCTCTGGGTGGAGACCGTGCGGCCCTACCTGCAGACTGTAGATGAGTGGATCGTGCATGGGCACCTTTGCGACTGTGCCCGGGAGTTCATCATCCAGAGGTGAGGGAGGCACAGCAGGAGCTGGCGTTACCTCTCTTCTCCCATGTGGAGATTGTACACTTCTGTTAGCTTCACCTGATCCATAGTCAGGTTCTCTTGCCTATGGATTTTTATAGAAGACATCAGGTACCAGTGCAAAAATATTTTTCAAGTTTTATGTCAGTCACAGCTTTGCTTATTAGCAAATTTATATTTTTGAGTGATAGTGTGTTTATGGCTGGCTGGTATGGTGAAAGGCACACTGACTCCCTTAAAATGAATTAGGTGATGTCAGATGGCTTCATTAAAGGGAACCAAAGGGAATAAATTATCTGTGAGACAAAAGGTGTGAAAATATTACAAAATATGCCTCTAATATATTTATTTCTCCTAATTAGCTGCTCTTTTTACCTTTTTAGTATAATATTTAATAAAACAATTAAGGAAAATCTTGATCATAAAATCTATGGTGATTCCCCTTCACTTAATTGATTTTTCTGAACAGAATCATGGAAACTGCAATATAGAACTATTTGCACTCTCTTAACTCAGTCTTAAGTTCTGCACTCTGTACAGATACATGTTTTTTGTTTTGTTTTTATTTATATATTTATTTATTTATTTATTTATTTTTGGCTGCGTTGGGTCTTTGTTGCTGCATGCGAGCTTTCTCTAGTTGTGACGAGTGGGGCCTACTCTTCGTTGCGGTGCGTGGACTTCTCATTGCGGCGGCTTCTCTTGTTGCAGAGCACGGGCTCTAGGCATGCGAGCTTCAGTAGTTGAAGCATGCGGGCTTCAGTAGTTGTGGCTCGCAGGCTCTAGAGCACAGGCTCAGTAGTTGTGGTGCATGGGCTTAGTTGCTCCACAGCATATGGGATCTTCCCAGACCAGGGCTCGAACCCGTGTCCCCTGCATTGGCAGGCAGATTCTTAACCACTGTGCCACCAGGGAAGTCCCCAGATACATGTTTTTATTGATAGCTATCCATTTAACTCATCAGGGAGAGTAACTTTCTTAGAGCTACAGAAAGGTAACCCTGTTTACACAGTGCTCATATAAAAGAACTGGCCTTTCTTTAGCTGAATCGTGGGTCTCATTATGTCTTGTTTCTTCTGTTGCACATGAGGATTTTTGTTAAAATGGGATTCTGACTATCCTTAGGGGGTGATGAGTACACCTTGTTTCATTGTTAAAATAGTCCAGTGGAGGGCTTCCCTGGTGGCGCGGTGGTTGAGAGTCCACCTGCCGTTGCAGGGGACACGGGTTCGTGCCCCGGCCCGGGAAGATCCCACATGCCGCAGAGCGGCTAGGCCCCTGAGCCATGGCCACTGAGCCTGCGCATCCGGAGCCTGTGCTCCGCAAC
>NW_006790475.1:876778-889607 GCF_000442215.2 Lipotes vexillifer | reverse complement strand
GGGCCGCAAAAGAAAAAAAAAAAAAAAAAAAAAAAAGTCCAGTGGAAATAATTGTGGAAAAAAAGATGTGGAATTCTGGAGTTTACTTTCAGAGGAGATGGGTAAACTTTTATTGTACCTTTAAAGAGAACCAAATTAATCATATTTTGTTTAATTCCAATTCAGGAAACTTTCTGCATAGTTAGATTTTACCTATGCCATTCAGAGTATTTGTCCACTTTTCTATGTTAAGCTGAAGTCAGGTAAAACATCTGTCCCATTTTACCTAAAGATTGCATATTGTTTTCCCAATAATTGATATTACTGTATTTTGGAATGTTTGGACAACATGCCTAAGCTAGAATAGATATACTGTTGTTTTTAAGGAAGAGAAGTTAAAGTGTAAAATTCTTTTGAATCCCTGTAGAAACAAGAATGTTCCGGTAAATCACAGAGACTTTTGGTATGCAACTTACACGCTATACAGTGTATCGGAAAAGACAGAAAACGAAGAAAAAATGAGTGATAACGCTAGTGCGAGTTCTGGCAGTGATCAAGGGCCCTCCAGCAGGCAGCACACCATGGTGTCCTTCCTGAAACCCGTCCTTAAGCAGATCATAATGGCTGGCAAGTCAATGCAGCTGCTGAAGAACCTGCAATGCATGGAGAGCACCACGTGCCAAGCCACAGCCAGAGGTAACCCCTTAGTGGTGGAGCAGCTGCTCCAGTCTTCACGCTTGCCATTCTGAGACACGTCATTATTTTGCAGTTTGAAAATTATCAAAGCCTTTTATTTTCATGGAAGTGATCACCATGATCAAATTGATAGATCATGCTGCTCTGACTGAAAAAAGATTGTCCTCGTTGGAAACTTTTATCACGGTGTTTGAAAGGCAGTGATAATACGTTCCACATGCATTTTACTTATTCTTGATGCCTTAGGACTGGTCCTTTAACAATAATTCTCTGGTATTTCTTAATGCAGAGCAGAATTTGGCACCTGAGGACATGAACTCTGGCAGATAGGAATTTGTTGGTGAGCGGTTCAGACTTGATCATAGATTTTGAGAAAATCTTGATATAATTTCTGGTCTTTTTGGATGTAATTTAAGCAGTATACTTAAGGTTTTATCAACTGACTAAAAAGGCTTTGAGAGGTATAGATGTGACCTTAGTTGTTTTGTTTGTAAATCATCTTAATGTTACGTTAATTAGTTTAAATTATTATATCTACTTTAAGTAATATTTTCACTTTGTGGAATGTTTCCTTTTTAACTGAATGACAAAACGTAAAGAACTTTCCAGGGCCACTGTTCAAAGTGTTTTTCCCAATGTAATTATGACTCCTATTAGTGTTATCACAGTGCTATCTAGTAGAATGGTAACTTTACTTTCAGGCTTCCTGCTTAAGCTGTTACTCTGTTCAGAAAAAAACTAGCTTATACTTTGAATGTTTAACCATGAACTTTGCAATTGTCTAACAGAGGTTATAAAAATGTTTAGTTGTACTAAGGGTACTATACTGTAAGGGTAACAAAACAGGGATAGACCTTCATAGGCCAAAGGAAAAATACCAGGCTATAATATATTTAGATAAGTTTACTTAGTATTTCTTAATGTTAGTTATTTACTAGAACATAATTCACCTTACACATTTCTTTATGTTTCAGATGCAGAAAGAAAAAGTCTGTATACCCTGTTTCTGGAGTCTGTGCAGTCTCGTCTTCGACACGGAGAAGACTCCACTGCACAGGCCCTCACTGAGCAGCAGGCCACCAGAGAGACCCTCATTAAGATGCAGTCCATTGCCGAGAGGCATCTTGAACTGGATGATGTTCATGATCCGCTGCTGGCGATTAATTTTGCAAGGTGATACACACCTGCAGGATTTTCAATGTTTGAAATGGCAGAATCCGTGCTGCAATATTTAGTAACTGTTTATCTCTGCCAGGTAGGGCTTTCCAGTAGAAACCTTTGTGGCCTCTCCTTTCTAATGAATGAAATACAAGAATATATTGTGTTCACTTATTTCAGATACATAACTCAGCCTCCTTATTATTTGTGAAAGTCCACAGATTGTCATGAGCCCTAGGCCCATGGGCAGTGCTGTCACTCATACAGAAGACGCTCATGGAAGTTAGGGGTCCTGGAACATGTTGAGTCAGACCCTCCCGATGTATCTTGGCCCTTAGGGGCTTTTAGATAATTGCCCCAATGAAATAAATTATTAATACCCACACAATACCCTGTTTATTGTCTAATGGCCATCATTCACTACTTTCAACCCTAATGGCTGGAAAGACCTACTCAGTACTTGATTAGGCAGAAGCAACTCTGTGAAGGTCTGCTTCACACAAAGAATACTTTGAGGAAAAAGATTTTTATTTCTATAATAGTTGGTAATTTTACAACTAAAGGTAAATATGGGACTCCAGAGTTTTAAGAGAATTCTATTGAGATGAATGGATAAAGAACATGTGGTGTATATGTATACAGTGGAATACTACTCAGTCATTAAAAAGAATGAAATTCTGCCATTTGCAGCAATATGGATGGACTTAGAGGGTATTATGCTTAGTGAAGTAAGTCAGACGGAGAAAAACAAATAATGTATGATATCACTTATATGGGAAATCTAAAAAATACAGGGCTTCCCTGGTGGGTCAGTGGTTAAGAATCCACCTGCCAGTGCAGGGGACATGGGTTAAGTCCCTGGTCCAGGAAGATCCCACATGCTGCAGAGCAGCTAAGCCCATGAGCCACAACTACTGAGCCTGTGTGCCACAGCTACTGAAGCCCAAGTGCCTAGAGCCCACGCTCCGCAACAAGAGAAGCCACCGCGATGAGAAGCCTGTGCACCGCAATGAAGAGTAGCGCCCGCTTGCTGCAACTAGAGAAAGCCCGTGCGCAGCAACGAAGACCCAGCGTAGCCAACAAATAAATAAATTTATTTTAAAAATAAAAAATACAAGAAACTGGTGAATATGACAAAAAAGAAACAGACTGACAGATATAAAGAACAAAATATTGGTTTACCAGTGGGGAGAGGGAAGGGGGAGGGGCAAGATAGGGGTGAGGAATTAAGAGGTAACAAATTACTATGTATAAAAGAAATAAGCTACAAGGATATATTGTACAGCACAGGGAATATGCCAATATTTTATAATAACTATAGCGTATAACCTTTAGAAATTGTGAATCGCTATGTTGTACACCTGAAACTTGTATAATATTGTAAATCAGCTGTACCTCCATTAAAAGACAAAAATAGAATTGATGTCTTTTTTTAGAAAGAGAATTCTGTTGACAGCAACTCTTAAAAAGAAGACTTATATTTTTATATTAAAGGTTGTATTTGGAACAGAGTGACTTTCATGAGAAGTTTGCTGGTGGAGACATAAGTGTGGATAGATCATCAGAATCTGTGACTTGCCAGACTTTTGAATTAACGCTGAGATCTTGCCTCTATCCTCATATTGACAAGCAGTATCTAGATTGCTGTGGAAACCTCATGCGAACTCTAAAAAAAGATTACAGGTATGAGGAGTGGTTTCATTTGGGAGGTAGTCGGTAGTTTATTGTACTTTAAGAATAGCTGAAGTTATTTTTAAACCTAGATTTCAAGCTAATTTTTATTAGAGTAGGGAATGGATATGCAATAAACAGTTTTCTTTTGAGAGGATCAGTAGACCATCAGTGTTTTCTTAACTTTATTGTGAAATTTGTTTCTGAGAATTTATCCCAAATGAAATACAGAAAAAGCTTGTTACACAAAAATGCTTGTCACAAAGTTTGCTATCGGAGAAAAAACATGAAATTACTTATTAATGGATGACTGGTTCTTTAAATTGTGGCATATCCATAAATATGAACATCCATATTAAAATATGGCATATTCATTTCCATGTATGAACTTTGTAAAGTTCATACAAATTATGTTTATACAGAGTTTTAAATAATGTAAAGTTTCTTAAATCTTAAAAAATAGGATATATAATATGGTAGGAACTATTTTTTTTAATGAACGGAAAAAAGACTGGGAAGAAATACCCTACATATTAACAGTGGAAATTCATCATGAATAGTAGATTTGAATTAACTATTTTTATTACACTTTTGTGACTTTGCCAAATTTTCTTCAATGTTGTAGAAAAATAACTTCTTTCTGATTATTAAAAGTAAACCATATGCTGTTTTTATTTTTGAAAATCTTTAAGATGTATTAGTATTTCTAATTTTAGTAAATGTACAGTGTAAACCCGTTTCACTAAAAATGATGGTGTACAATACCTGATCCTGATCAAGAATCCTATCTTATGAGCCTAAGATCTTTCTGCCACTTATTTTCTCTTCATTCAGGTTGGTTGAGTATTTGCAGGCCATGAGGAATTTCTTCTTAATGGAAGGGGGAGATACCATGTATGACTTCTACACGTCAATTTTTGATAAAATAAGAGAAAAGGAAACCTGGCAGAATGTGTCTTTTCTTAATGTCCAGCTTCAAGAAGCAGTAGGACAGCGTTATCCTGAAGACAGTTCACGGTAAAATATGGGAGGACCTTTTATTTTAAATATTATAAGATAATCCATGTGTCACGAACTCTTCTCTTTTATATGTTATCTTATTTAATCCTCACACCAACCCCTATGAGTTTTACTAATGTTATTTTACACATTAGAAAACTGAGGCAGGGACTTCCCTGGTGGTCCAGTGGGTAAGACTCCATGCGCCCAGTGCAGGGAGCCCAGGTTCGATCCCTGGTCAGGGAACTAGATCCCACATACCGCAACTAATAGTTCATTTGCCATAACGAAAAACATCCCGCATGCCACAGCAAAGATCCCACATGCTACGACTAAGACCCGACACAGCCAAATAAATAAATATTTTGAGAGGAAAAAAAAAGCTGAGACAGGAGCGACTTGCCCACTGAATGAGAGGAGATGTGCGATGGCACTGTGTGGTCTCTCAGGGTCTGATGGCCTTACTCACATGGCTGGAGTCCATACTGACCGCCTTCCTGCCCCACGCCTTGCCCTCCAGCCGGCTGCACCAGCCTTCATTGTGATGTCACAGGCGGTGTTCTGAGAGTGAGAGCAGAGCCCTTGGCACTGGCCAAGACCTGAGCTGCAGGCCTCACCTCACAGACCCTTACTTCCACCACAGACCAAATCAGAGGCCAGCCCAGTTAGAGGGGAGATAGATTCCACCACTTTTCACAGACAGGGTTGCCTGTTTTCAAGCTGTTATACTGGTTTATCCCCAGCTAGGGAACTCACCTTCCCTCCTCCCTGTCAGTCGGCCTGCTGAGCAGCTGGGCCAGGTCTGTGGGTTGATGCCATTAAATCTTTGTATAACCGAGGCTCATTTTCCACCCTGCTTGTTGGTCCTTTTTCCTTGTCCTTCCGTGTCCTTGCTTGGCTACCTTTCTTGGCTCCCTCAGTGGCCCTTGAAAAGTAATAATGATAATAACATTTATTACATGCCACTTAGGACATTGTTTTCCTCACAGCCATACCAGGTTACTGACAGTCTACTACATAGTAGTAGATAAAATAATTCCTTTTATTTATGTCATGTGTTACCTTTGATGATTCCATAAAAGAAGAATTTTCATCAATTATATGATTAGTAAAAGCAGGGTAACCGCTAGATTCTTTTCGTAGTAAGGAATTAGTGCCTAGTAATCCCAAGGTGGGGCCAGGGAAGGTTAAGGTTATATTTTTCACTATCAGTAGAAACTCAGGAATTTTGTTATTTTTAGTATGTTTCAATCTATTACAGTTATTCCTTTTTTCTTGCTCAGACTGTCCCATCTTTACCCAGATGGAACTCCTTCACTTGACTCTAGTAATCTTGGAGAGCATCTTTGCTTTCAGGACTGGATGTCCGGACTCATCCTGTACACTTCCTGCCCCAGGCTCTGCACCTCTTCCAGGAGCACTGGTCCTGTCTGTTCTGTGGCTTTAAAAGCCCTTGGTCTGTGTCCCAGAGTGTTCGTCTATACTGGATTTTCAGTACTTCTGGGCTCACTCAGTGGATGGAGCTAGGAAATATGTAGAAAGAGGAAGATGAATCATAAGCTCATATTGATATTTCCAGTATGTATTAATGATTACAGGATTTCACTTTTTTGATTTTCTTTTGTATCTTCCCTTGAGTGCTTACTAACTCATGAACATATTTAGTATATTTATTCTATAACAAATCATAATAGTTCCAAAGTAACAATAACAGCAACAAGCCCACTGAGAGTTTAAAACATGCTTGTGACTATATTCTCTTCCTATACTTTCAAGTCATCAGAATCCTGTATTTCAGGGTCACCTGGAACAATTCTCAATGTGATTATACCACTAATATAGGGCTGGGTTCATTTGTTTTATTTTCTACTTTTAGGAATCACTTCATTTTTATTTTTCTTGATTCCATTTTGTTTTTTAATTGTATAAAACAGCTATATATTTCTTAAGTTAAAATCATTGATAACGGAATTACTTTTAGGGAGCTCTGGCTTCTGTTCCTCTTCTTGTCCATTTTCTCCCTTTCCTCTTAACCTTTTTTATAGATTTTATTTTATTTTATCCTTCCAGTGTTTATTTTTTGGAACCAAAACCGTATGTGTACATATTCCTTTTTCTCCTCACGTGTTACAGAAAAGGAAGCACACAGTGTGCACTCTGTAACACCTGCTTAACTTTTCTTAAGTAGATAATACATCCCAGACCCACTGCATTGCAGGCTAGAGAGCTTGTCCTCAGTACTTTACAGCTGATTGTGTTCATTCAACCAGGTGTCCTGTTGGTGGACACATGGATTCTGTTCTTCTGCGATGTATGTATGCAGTGACTGGTCTTGTGCATTTCACTTCTTATTTTTGCCAGTGTAACTTTGGAGTATTTTTCTAGAATGGGATTGCCAGGTAAAAGGGTAAACACCTGTGTAACTCTGCTAGCTGTTACCAAATTCCTCTTCATAAAGGCCGTATTTTTTCTAATTCCCACCAGCAATGAGGCTTTCTCCACAGCCTCACCAACAGAATATGTTGTCAGACTTTCGGATTTCTGCCAGTCTGATAATGAAAAATGATGTCTCAGTGTAGTTTTAATTTACATTTTCCATGTGAGCGTAGTTATCTTTTCATATGCTTATTTTTGCATTTGTTTAAAAGTGAACTCTCCCGTATCTTTTGCCACTATTTCTGTCAGTATCAAGTTGTTGGCCTTCATCCTCTCCATTTTTAGAAGCTCTTTTTTTTTTTTTTTGGCTGTGCCACGCGGCTTGTGGGATCTTAGTTCCCCAACCAGGGGTCAAACCCACGCCCCCTGCAGTGGAAGTGTAGCGTCCTGACCACTGGACTGCCAGGGAATTCCCTAGAAGCTCTTTTTATAGGTTTCCCAGTTTGGCATTTGTCTTTTTGTTTTGCTTATGGTATAACAATTTCTTGTTTTGTCATGAAGATATTTTTTAGTTTTATAATGTATCTTTTTTCTTATTACTTCTGAATTTTAAGTGATAGTTAAGAAAGTTTTACTGTATCCAAGTGTATAAAGAAATTCACCCATGTTTTCTTTTAATGCTTGAATGGATTTTTTTTACATTTAGGTGTTGATCCATTTGGAATTTATTCAGCTAAAAAACATGAGAAATAGATCCAGTTTTATCTTTTTTCCAAATGACTGATTGGTTGCCATCACTTATTTCTTTAAAAAAAAAAATCCACCTTTCCCCATTTATTTGATACCCCTTTATCATTAAATTTTCATATGCGCTTGAGTTATATGCATTGGGTCTCTCTCTGAATTTTCCATCCTATTTCATTGTTCTGTTTATTCACATGCCAGTAGTGTTCTGTTTTATTAATAGGGTTTTCCTGGCTATTCTTATTTATTTTAACAAATGTACTTTATCATCTTGTCTAGCTCCATCCACCAAAACAAAAACAAAAACATTGGTGATATTTTTATTGAGATTCCCACTCATAGATTAACTCAGGACAAATGCGCCACCCCATTGGGACCCCTTCTCCTATGGCTTCCATGTGTTCTAGGTGCCTGTCTGTGCCCTCAGGCTCCCTGAGTCTGCACCCACAGGTCTCCTTCCCGATTCCAGGCTCCCCTGCCCTGCCCATACCCCTCCCTTGTCACTGGTGCTCCTTCTGCATCCTCCTTGTGACCCCCTTGCCCTCCGCCCACCCTTAGCATAGCTTCTCGCTCTCCTGCCTGGGGCACCTTCATTCCATGTCGATGGCTTCAGCGACCGCTAGTGACCTGCAGGTCAGTACCTTTAGCCCAGGTGTCTGCACAACCAGCGCCTCATGACTTTCCTCAGATGCCATGTGTCCGAAACTGAGCTTCATCGTTTTCTCAGCCCTTTGTTTCTTCTGGATGGGACCACTGTTCATCCCAGTGCCCAGTGTAGCTCACCTTAGATTCCTTCCTCTCTGCCGGCCCCCGCATACCCTGGTCCCTCGGTTCTGCCTCCTGGATGACATTCCCCATGCCCTTCAGCGCTCAGTGGAGAACACCTCCCTGCCGCCTGCTAACCAGCTGTCTCGGCGTCTCTCCCTTCCACTTGGCCCTCCAGGGCCACACGTGACGCTAGCCACCCCACCCCCACGCACACTCCGGCTGCTTGGCAACTCGGAGCAGATGGGCCAAGCTTCTCCTGAGAGAGAGAGCTTTTCACTGTCTGGCTCCCCACCTCGCTTCTTGTGCACACAGAGATAGACACATCACCTTCTCCACCATACTTCCCACTTCAGGGATTTGGGACATTTCTGTTTTCCCCGAGAGCTGTACTCTCTCCCCCAGGAGCCTTCACATGTCTGCACCCTCCAGTTAACCTGAGTTAGCTGCTCTCCCATGGGCATGGCCAGCAGTTGTCTGCACTCCTCCAAAGCTCTGCCCCCCTGGCTTGGTGACTGGAGGGTGACTGCACGTTTTGTATGCTCTGGGCTATGAGCCCCTGGAGTGGGGGAGGATTGACTTTTTATCACCTGCTTAGTGCAGCACTTGACAAGGTATTCAGTAGGTACCTACTAAGTACTTGGTAGATGCACGTGTAACAGACTTACAAGCTAAAAAAATTCTGACTAGTCTGTGACATGGAACGAATTGGCTAAACTCGTAAATCACACACCGACCCTTACATCTCTGGTTGTAAGGCTAACTCCTGCCTTGGCCTTCAAGTTAACCTTCCGTGGGCTGCATCCAGGCATCGTCATAGGTGCCTCTGTATCCTGGGAGAGTCACGTCCTTTCTCAGCACAGTGACAGAACTACTCTGAGGAGTGAAGGAAATAAGTGCCTGGCTCAGGAACATTTCCATGCCCTATGGTAGCTGCATTCTATTGAGAGTCACAGTCAGACTAGTTGGGCAAGAGTGGATGAAGCCATGTGTGACACCTTTGCTTTAGAAGCAGACCCCATTCTTTTTTTGTTTGTTTTTTTAACATCTTTATTGGAGTATAATTGCTTTACAATGGTGTGTTAGTTTCTGCCCCATCACAAAGTGAATCAGCCATGCACATACATATACCCCATATCTCTTCCCTCCTATGCCTCCCTCCCTCCCACCCTCCCTATCTCACCCCTCCAGGCGGTCACAAAGCACTGAGCTGATCTCCCTATGCTATGCGGCTGCCTCCCACCAGCTATCGGTTTCACACTTGGTAGTGTATATATGTACATGCCACTCTCTCTTTCAGACCCCATTCTTGCCCACACACTTGCATATGCCTGCTCTCCAGGGTGAGAACAGCCTCTCCCGCCACCAGACACACACACACACACACACACACTCCCTCTCCCTCTCTCTCTCTGTCTCTCTGTCTCTCCCCACCCTCTCTCCTGCCACCCCCAACAGAGTGTCCGTCTCCTGAGCCTCTTACTGAACTCTACCAGGACTAGGCACCTGCCAAATACAGTTAACCTTCCCTGACTTTGTCTTTTTTCCTAAGTAATTTACTATAAGTATCTTCTTTTTTATAGCTAAACCCATTATTTAAAAATTTTGCCCCCCTTCTTTATTTCTAAAACCTGATTTCTATTCTGGAATATATGCTTAGAAAAATATGGAATATCTGCATTCCTTTTATGAAATGTCTTTTTGGAATATATAAATTAAATAACTCAAAGTGCTAAATAACTAAAACTTATGTTTCTTTATCTAGTCTATCTATATCTTTTGAAAATGTTGACACAGCGAAGAAGAAACTCCCTGTTCATATCTTAGATGGTCTGACCCTGAGCTATAAGGTATGTGCTGATACTCTAAGAGCATTTTCTATTAAAATTAAGGCATACAAGGGACTTCCCTGGTGGTCCAGTGGTTAAGATTCTGCACTTCCAATGTAGGGGGTGCGGGTTCGATCCCTGGTCGGGGAACTAAGATCCCACATACTGTGCGGCACAGCCAAAAAAAAAAAAAATTGATACATATGAGTAATAGGTTACTTTCTATTCTAATTTTCTGTTTTTGTTTTCATAGGTCCCATGGCCTGTGGACATTGTTATAAGTTTGGAATGTCAAAAAATTTATAATCAGGTGTTTCTTCTCTTACTGCAAATAAAATGGGCAAAATATAGTCTGGATGTTTTACTGTTTGGTGGTAAGATTTGTTTTCAACAGATAAATTATAATTTAATTTTAGCACTGAAAAAAAGATTGGTAGTCTTAGGTCATTTTTTATATATACACAAGTGCCAAAATGATATGTATTTATGGCCATAGCTTTACAGGCATCAGAATTAACTTCCCTGAATGAGTACAGTTAATCTGAAATGCAATAACTAAATTAGGAATTTAGCCAGAATAAAAATTCTTAGGTAATGTGAAAAAGTTTTAATGACAAGTTAATGGGACTTTGTTTTTATATTTTTGATGGCAGTGATAATGAAGGTGATATGGCAGCTTTAACTGCTTCACCTTCCAGATAGGGAGGATGGGGTCCCTGCTGTGCATCCAGCCGAGTGCCCTTTACAGGGCCGAGGACCACACCATTGCAAGTCCTGCTCTGTGCAGTGGTGCAGGTGGGGTCTGAGTGGATGCTCTTCCCACCCCCTCTCCTCTTCGTTCCTTTACAGAACTAGCTAGTCCTGCTGAAAAACCACAACTTGAAGGACTCTTAGGTGGACAAGACACAGCTGCTAATTTTGGACCACAGAAGGAGCCAGTAAGACAGCAGATTCATCGTATGTTCCTCTTAAGAGTGAAGCTCATGCACTTTGTGAACAGCTTACACAACTACATCATGACCAGGGTTCGTGTCTGTCCATCCACTCAGTTCTGTCACCATGTATACATCTGTTCGTGGAGAATTACTTGTAATATATTTATAAATAGAAACAAGCACACAAAATACTTATAGACTGTAAATGTGAAGATAGCACATACTAAAAACTTGATCATAAAATAACATGACAGCAGGGGGAAGTGTTTTTTAAAACATGCCAGAGCACATGTATCCAGACACTGTGTCTCTCCTGTCTAGTGACCCCTTGGGATGACACACCCAGAGCTCCTCTTTTGGACTTGCCATCAGAACTTGCCACGTAGTCCTTTAAATGTCAGCAGTGGGAACAGGGCTGTCCCTGGCAAATGGCTTCAATTTTTTGTAATGGAAGCCTAAAAACAAATCTGTCAGGCTAGTATGGGGTGTAAGGAGGAAAATGCAGCCAGATTATATATTTTTTCTTAAATATAAGAAGTAACTCGTAGAGTAAATAAAACTGCTTTTCTTACACATATTAAAACCAGTTCTAGGGCTTCCCTGGTGGCACAGTGGTTGAGAGTCTGCCTGCCGATGCAGGGGACACGGGTTCGTGCCCCGGCCCGCGTACCACAAAAAAAAAAAAAAAACAGTAAAACCAGTTCTAGATGAACTTCTGAAGAGGAGTTCAGATATTTGAACAGTAGCAGTGTTATTCGAGGACAGTACTCATTGGGATTGTAATGGTTGCTAAAAAAGAATTTGTAGTCATTCTGGTAGATAGGTTCTAAGAACCCACTTTTGTTTGGATGAAGTGGGCCTTTGAAGCCTGTGTTTTATACATAATACACATGGCAGAGGTGCTCTCTGTTTCCCATGCATTAGTGGCCTTCAGAGGGCCAACCTTAAGCCCTTAATTGTTGAGAGTAAATGGTAATTTACCATTTACTCTCTACCACGGTAGTTAAGTTTTTGTTTAATTTGTTTTTTGTTTTCTACTTGAAGTACAGTTATGTTCCTTTTAAAGAAAGACCATTATGTAAGCAGTGGAATTTATTAAAACATATAAATTCAATTTATCTGGTGACTTTTTTTAAAAAATCAATGCATATCCTATACAGTTCATATACTTGCCCCTCCACACAGGAGCAGTCTGTTAGTCTAGGGTGAGGCATATTCCCTCCCTGTGCAAGTGAATGTAGAAGAGGTCAGTAACAAAGTTTTGTGTGTGGCACATTAGTTCTCAAAGAAAAAAACCTATTGATTAAATTTGTCATCTTTCAAGATTCTTCACAGTACAGGGCTGGAGTTTCAACATCAAGTCGAAGAAGCCAAGGATTTAGATCAATTGATTAAAATTCACTATAGATACTTGTCAACCATCCATGATCGATGTCTGCTGAGAGAAAAGGTATGTGATGTGTCACCTGTGAACTTGGCCACTGAGGCAGGAATGAAGCCAGCCAAGGGAAGTTGTCTCTCTACTTTGGAATTTTATACTTATTAAGCTTCTGATCTGCAAAATATTCTTTTTTTTTTGACATCTTTATTGGGGTATAATTGCTTTACAATGGTGTGTTAGTTTCTGCTTTATAACAAAGTGAATCAGTTATACATACACATATGTTCCCATATCTC
>NW_006790475.1:819901-876768 GCF_000442215.2 Lipotes vexillifer | reverse complement strand
CCTCCCTCCCACCCCCACCATCCCACCCCTCTAGGTGGTCACAAAGCACCGAGCTGATCTCCCTGTGCTATGCGGCTGCTTCCCACTAGCTATCTACCTTATGTTTGGTAGTGTATATATGTCCATGCCTCTCTCTCGCTTTGTCACAGCTCACCCTTCCCCCTCCCCATAGGTCTGTTCTCCAGTAGGTCTGTGTCTTTATTCCTGTCTTACCCCTAGGTTCTTCATGACATTGCAAAATATTCTTTAAGGAAGGACCAGATCAAATAGGTTACAGATTTGTGCCATATGACTGGAAATTACATGTAAGAGAAACAGCTGACAACTTTATTGTGACAGTCTGCACTCAGCACTGTGTTTGGATTCAATAAGAAAATTTTATCTGCAGTTATGGAATAATAGTGCTTTGGTCAGGAAATGTGTCCAGCTTGATGTGAATATATTAAGTCATCTTACAGCCATTGGAATAACTTGCCGCATTTCACTGGTGAATTCAAATGGCTGTCCCAGGAAAAGGTAGCTTGCTGGCTCTGTTGGTCAGACTCTGCTGCTGATATACCTGTACTGTGGGTGCAGTATGCGTGTGGTCCAATTCCAAGTGCATTTTGTTCAGAGCCTAGTACCCTTATACCTAGAAGGCAATGATTGCACTGAGCTTTTTCTGTGACTCATTTAAATTAGGTGAAAGTGTTGGTGTCAGTGTCCAAACATGGTCACAGAGCCTATGTTCTTCCATGGCTTTCTCTCCAGGTCAGTTTTGTGAAGGAAGCCATCATGAAGGTGTTGAACTTGGCCCTCATGTTTGCAGACGGTTGGCAGGCTGGCCTGGGGGCATGGCAGTAAGTACGCAGCTTTTGGGGCCTCTGTGCTGTGACCATTTCAGTTTCCCTTTTAGCTGGCTTCATTCTGGGAGCCTTGTTTTTCTTCTTGGCAACGCATCACATACACTTATAATTATGGAAAGAATTGAAGAATTGAATTTGTTCATCTAAACTAGGCAACATCAAGAATTATGCAGTTCTTTTCTGAGTGGTAAAACAAGAAAAATCTGAAGTCTTTTTATTAGAACAAGCAAATATCCTTAAATTACATTCCTGTTGTATAGGTTTGCTAAATTTTTGTTAATGGATGCCTTCGAGCATACACAGAAGCGGGCGGGGAGCATAACAGACTCTGGGGTCCATCACTCCACTTCAGCAGATGCCAGTGACAATCAGTTCTGTTTTGTGTTTACTGCCCACTCCCACTCCCATTCACTCAATTATTTTAAACCAAATTCTGGACATCATGCTAGATCCTAGTCCACAATTATATTTTACAGAGCTCTAAAAGAATGATTGTATATTTTACTTTTAGGGTGTTTATTATCTACACCTATCACATAGAAAGAGGACCCAGGAGCTCTTTCTTCCTATCCAGAGTACCATCCTCTACTGTTACCTTGAATGTGCAGCTCAGTAGTTTGTCCCTGTCTTGTTTATAAAACTAATGTAATGCTGCTATTATTACTTCCTTGAAATATATTTAAAAGAGCAAGTCTGGTTGACTGGGCTATTGGGATAATAGCTTGTACTTCGTTGGTATTAGTAAGGAGCCGAAAGTTCGTTATAGCACTAATCTAAAACCTTAACATATGGCTGTGTCAGAATACTCTGAATGGTAGATAAAATTCCTCATTGCAGGGGTGAAAACAGAAGGCTTGCTTCATTATTGCTGTCTCAAGTGCGTGCAGCAGACTTCTCCCTCCGTGTCACTGTCAGGAGGAGGAGAAGGTAATAACACTGCTGCGTATTGTTGGCTAAAATGGAACTGTTTCTTCAACAAGGGGATGAGGAGGACTTAAGAGGCATATTAACCATCACAGTTTATGGAAATTAACTGATCTTGATTCACAGTTAAAGCAGAAAGTGAAAAATTTTTAAAGCAAGGTGAAAATTTTAAGCAAATGGTATGGTGGCTATGATTTTAAAGGAGTATTTATCTTTAGTGTGTACACATTGAAATATTTATGACTGAAATGCTATGATGTCTCCACTTTGCTTCTAAAGATATGGGGCTAAGGGTATAAGTGGGACTGCCTGCAGGGGGGTGACTACTGAAGCTGGGTATGGGTGTTTGCTATTTCCTGTAATAACAGTTTTTTAGTAAGTTTAAAATGTAAGGTTTTATATCTTTAATGTGCTGTTTATTTGAAAGAAGGTGTGCTTGTGAAAAGTGAAAGTATAGAACTGTACAATAGAAAAGGGAATATCCTCAGTTATCCTCACTCTAGAACTCATTACCATCCTGAAGCAGCAGTTTTGTATCCTAATGACACTTTCCTTCAGACTCTTTGAAAGTTTGGCAGGAAATTTTATATTTTATTTTAGAATCTTTAGAGTTAGGATTCTACATAATTAAACTGAAGCACATTTGAAATTACTCCGAAGGTATTTTATAGCCTACCTAGTAACTCCTTATGCATTTACCTAAATTGAAATTTACTTTCTTTCCTAGAATGGAATCTATAGAGAAAATGGAGTCTGATTTTAAAAACTGCCATATGTTTCTTGTAACCGTTTTAAACAAAGCTGTCTGTAGAGGATCCTTTCCCCATCGTGAGTATTACGTTAAAATATTACTGCTTTTATATTTTCTGGTAACTAAGTCTACCTGCTATTGTTTTGGTACTGATCTCATGAAGAATTAGAATTTTTCACCACTTCGAACCTGGAAAGTCCCTCAGCAGTTGAATTGTTTTTCCCAAATTACAGTGGGGTGAGTGAATCAGTTGTAAAACATTTGAGACTGAAGATTTTGCTTTATAGTATATCATGTGTTACACCAATGGATTTCTAAAACCATTGTTAATTAAAGCAGATGGCAGAATAGGTTTCAGTACACTTCACTGTCATGTGTAGCCTTTGTAACTATTCCTTTTCAAAAGATAGGGTTTGCGGGGGTGGGGGGTGTTTGTTTTTTGTTTTTTTAGCAATTTTAAAATTCCCAAGGCTGCCTCTTACACGACGAAATGCAGGCCTGACGATTCAGTACACAGTGTGTGAAGCAGACAGAGGTCTGTGGGGTGAGTCATGGAGAGAAGACAGTCATTTAATCTACAGACACAAAGGACTAAGTAGTATCTCTTGCAGAGCTTTTTCGGGAAAAGTATGCAGGACTAATTTGTTCCCTATTTCTATATGTTCAAATTGTGATATGTTCATTAAAAGTAGCTGAACGTTTTTTAAAATACTGTTAGAGTAACGAGTGAACATAGAATAAACAAACAAAAACATATCAGAAAGTTGTGAATGCAAAGAAATCTAAATAAATTCTGGGATGAGATGAGCCCTTCAGTGCTGACCTGCTGCACCCACAGTTCAGGGAGGTGGGGCACATAATCTTTGCCAGGATAGAGAAACCCGTTGTTAGAGGAGCGCACGCAGAGTCAGTCCTCCTGACCCCCAGCCCTCCCCGACGGCTCTGCATAAGTGGTGAAGAAGCTGGGGGCCGGCCAGGCAGGAAAACAGAGAAAGTTCTGATCTCACAGTGCTTACTTAGATCCCTATATTCCTGTGTCGGGTGACTCTTCTACAACGAAGAGGCATTTGTTTATTATGCAAGTATTTAAAAACAAATTACTGTTGTAAGCCCCTACTGCCACCTCTCAGCCTCCCCCATTTTTACCCTTGGCCAAAAAAAAACCATACTGTGTTAGAAATGTGTTAGAGGAAACATTGATACATTTGTCCATTTTTGCACTGGGTGACTGTTATGCAAGGAGATTCCACTCATAGCTTAGAACATGGCGTTTTGTTATGAATTGAGGCCAGATTTTATGACATTTTGAAAAATGTGATTTGCTCAGTGTAATGCCCAGATTTTTTTTTGTTTTCAAAACTAAAATGATCTGAAATAGAAATAAATCATACTTTCTCAGTTGTATTTAATAAATGATTATCTGGGCTTCCCTGGTGGCGCAGTGGTTGAGAGTCCGCTTGCCGATGCAGGGGACACGGGTTCGTGCCCCGGTCCGGGAAGATCCCACATGCCGTGGAGCGGCTGGGCCCGTGAGCCATGGCTGCTGAGCCTGTGCGTCCGGAGCCTGTGCTCCGCAGCGGGAGAGGCCACAGCAGTGAGAGGCCCATATACCGCAAAATAAATAAATTAAATAAAATAAATGATTATCATCTTTATTATATGTTAAAAGTAATGAGTATTTTAATTAAAAATAGAAAATGTCTCAATACTTTTCAAGACATTTATTAGAGCCTATTTAGCCATTTTCAAACATTTAAACCTATTTTATTAACCTATTTTTATTCTTTCCACAGTGGAATCTCTAGCACTGTCACTCATGGCTGGCATGGAGCAAATATCTTCAGTGTAGTAAATGCCTCAGATTTAATCTTCATACATATACATTTCCACCACATGCAGCTGAGAAACGGGAGTCTATTTTGGTTTGTTTTTAAAACTGTTGTCTACTGTCTAGACAAGTGGGTTTTCTCTGGAGATTATTGGTTAGTATATTGGGTTATGCATATAAAACTGTATCAATAATGCAGAATGTGTATAGGCTGTTTACACTTATATTTCCTACTATAAGCTATAGATTTATGGTATTGATACCTTTAAATATAAAATAATTGTTTTTGAAAATGTAATTATTAATATTGAAAATAAAGCACTTTATTCCCCTTTTGCTTAGTCACAGAAGTTTTGTTTTGTTTTTGTATGCCTGGCAAGTTCCAAAATGGAAAATAGCTTCCACCAATGTCAATAAATGTAAAAGCCCGCTGTTGATACATCCTATTGTATGGCTTTTGTGAGCTAACCACAATTAATTAAAACTATATTTACTGTTCAGTTTTCCTACATTTTCTTTATATACTTCTTGGCATGTCTCTAGCATTTATGACTCAGCACTATATTTACTACTTATTTTTTTAAAAACAACTACTGAAGTCCACGTAGCCTCGGAGCTGAGCACCAGGGGCCTCTGCCCAATCTCATTCGTTTTACAGCATCAGCATTTCCTGCATGCAGATGGCAAAGTCGGCTAATAAGCCCTCCTGGGAATGAGCCCAGGTCTCAGGCTTTACTTTGAAGTCTTGGAAGAAATTCACTGAGGAGGCCTTCAAATGCCAGGGATGAATAGTTACTTCCAGGTCTCAAGAAAACACTGCAGTATAACCTAACAGCTATAAGATATGAGAAGTATTTCTTGATATGGTGCTTAAAGTCAAAACCCTGTAGAAACGGATGGAAGCATATGCTCGCATAAAGCAGTCATGATGGAGTCAAGGTTCAAACAATGATGGCCTGGCTCTTTTGGTAAAGTTCTTTATGCATAGCAAAAATCATCACATCAAACATACCAAAACATAATTCTTTCATAAACTGAATTATGTTTATTATCAGTGTTTCTAAACCTGGGATAGAAGATACATTTATTTATAGGATATTTAGGAAAGTAAATATTTTCATTTTAAAAATGAGTATTTGGAATTCGTTGTTACCTTAGACTGATTTTATACTATATTTGTTCTTTTCTCATGACTTTAAGAGTTTCCAAGGGAAGATTAGCAAAGTTTAAATTGGGGGAAGAATAGACTTCACAGAGTGTCACCAGTTGGTTTCTTTGGGACGGAGCCTCCAAGATGCAGAGTGCCCAGTGGGAGGAAGGGAAAGGGCGATGAACTAGCTGGAGAGAAAAGCCAGCCCTGCAGGGCTGAGACAATAGGCTTCTATCCCCCACCTTCATCAGTCCTTGGTTGTGGGTCCCTAGGGCAAGCATGACCTCTCCAGCTGAGGCCACCCCAGGAGCAGTGACACTGCAGCTGTGTGCTGGCAGTGCACCAGCACATCAGCTACACTCATCAGGTGATTCTTGAGTCATCTAAATAAAGGACTTTCACACTAACTCTAAGTCAGAACTGCTCCTTAACTAGTTTGTGTAGGAAAGTTAATGCTGTGATGTACATTAAATCGCCTTCTCCTCTGTGTGGAATAGATGGGATCTCTTTTACTTAATTTTTCTTCTGGTTCTGTTTGGACCTTTAATCTTATGGTTTTCCAGTTGGGCATGTTAGGAGCTTGGAAGTCATCACTCCCATCCTTGGTACAAGAAAAAAGCTGAACAAAATGAAGATCAAGGGCTTCCCTGGTGGCACAGTGGTTGAGAGTCCGCCTGCCGATGCAGGGGACACGGGTTCGTGCCCTGGTCCGGGAGGATCCCACATGCTGCAGAGCGTCTGGGCCCGTGGGCCATGGCCGCTGGACCTGCGTGTCCGGAGCCTGTGCTCCGCAGCGGGAGAGGCCACAACAGTACCAAAAATAAATAAATAAATAAATAAAATTTAAGAAAGGTCCTCTCCACTCCAAGATTTTATAAAATTTCACATTATTTCCCTTAGGAACTTTTAAGTTTTCATTTTTATATTTAACTGTTTGTTCCATCTAGAATTTATCTTGATGTAAAATATAATGTGTAAGATCAACTTGGGAATGATTTCCCATGTGAACGGATCCAGGAAAGCCTCCTTGAGAGGTGACATTTGAAAGTCATGTCTTATCAGTCATGTAAAAGGTGGGGATGGGAAGAATGAGTCTGGTGTGTCCATGACAAAGCAAGACCTGTGTGGCTAGTGCACAGAGAGCAAGCGGCATGTCAGGAGACAGGCTTGGAGAGGTAGTTGGGTGGAGAGGGGAGTCCAGGAGGAGCCCCTGTGGACAGGAGCTGGTGCCACTGACAGGGCTAAAACTGTGTGTGCTACTCTACTCGGCAGTGGCCTTCCAATTGGAGTTTTTGTACCCTCGGGTACACGAAGACTCTCCAGGTGTTTTATGGGCATGAAAAATTTAAGGGAATCTCTGTATCTACCAATCCTAGAATTAGGATTCAGAAGTGACATGGTTGGCCTGGGCTAACACCTATGAAATTAAAAAATGGAGTCAGACGTTTTCTGATAGGAAGTAATCTGACTTAGCTCATTACTTCAGTCAGAGAATGGTTTTGCCAATGAGGACTGGTTTTGCAATTACGTTAAACTTGGGGATATTTGGCATAAATTGCATAGGTAATGTGTGGCTTTAAAAATTTAATGAAGACATATCGAAAGCATTTGTGATAAACCAATAGAGCAGAAACTATAGCCTTTGCAAAGTTTTAAAATATAAAAAACAGATGTCAACTTTAAAATATGTGAGGGGATACAGATTTCTAAAATTTTTATTTAAGAGAAAATGAAGACCACTGAGTTAGAACATAGGCTCAACTTCTGTAACAAAGAGACCAGAACACATTTCCATGAGGAAAGAGAAGTTCATTTCTCTCCCCTGATAGTGCAGAGGTCCAACTGGGGTTCAAGGTGGCCGAGTGGTTCTACACCATGAGGTTGAGGACAGAGGTCCCTTCTGGCTTCATACTGCCGATGATGTTGCCCTTGTTTGAATAGCCAAGGCCAGCTGGCAGCCCTCTGTCTACCTTTCAGCCCACAGAGGAAGAGAGGAAGCAGAGGGCAAGCATCTGTCCTACATGTCACACCTAGTTGCAAGGAGACTGAGAATTTAGTTAAGGTACCTAGAGTTCCGGCCTTTTTCAAATACTGAGATATAATTTACCTACGCTTATTCACTTTTATCAGAGATTGATCTGAGACCTGATCCAAATTCTCTATCTCAGAAAATGCCCTACATACTTCCACTTTGGGCTAAGACACTAAAGACCTTCATTTCTATGGTTAACAAAAAAACAAGGCAAAATAAAATTGTACATTTGTATGGGCTTAGTACAGACTGTCTATACAGAAAACTTGAACTGAATTCCAAAGAGAAACAAGCCCTTCCTAAGAGAGCAAAGAGCTATGCAACTTCCATACCTTGAGAGGGATGAATGGTGCAGGTGTGAGTTTGCAGTAGGACTTCGTGTGCCGTAGATGGAGAGAATATACAGTTGAGAAGAAACCAGTTGAGTCTTCGACAAGCAGTGTGGTCTGGTAGGATGGATTGGAATGTGAAAGCTGCGAATGAAAGATCAGTCACTTATCCCAACAATTTTTTCCCCCAGTCCTGCCCAGATTTTGCTGAGAAGGTGGCAGTAGATAAAAAGCTGGGAGTGTAGTAGTCCTGTGCCTTCTCAGGGTGATCGTATTCTGGAGCCCCGTCAAAGCCAAATCCAAATGTGAACCAAAAGTATCTGAAACTGCAGCCCAGCCCCTCCTAGTTCAAATATTGACAAGATTAAAGAGGTGGTGGTATTAGAGGCTAGAGATTGGGAACCACAGGTTCAATATGATTAGTGCAGCTCAGCTGCAATTCAGTTCAAACCTAGGAGTAATCTGTAGAATCCTTTCCTGTCACCAAATATAGGACTCAGATTCTGACACTCCCATTCTGACGTGTGTGTTTTTCCCCACACTACAATTCTGACACCAACTGTCTGTGTTATAATTCAATTCAGTTCTGATATTATCCACCTGCAGATAGTGTCAGATCCCACAGGTTAAGGGCTCAGTCCTACAGTACTGCTGTGTACCCCACTTCAGATGTCAATCACAAGTCCAGGTTGTCACCTGCTCTTCTGACTGATCGGCTGTAAATCGGAGGTGCCCACGACCCCTTCCTTGGGTTTGATTTGCTAGGATGGCTCACAGAACTCAGAGAAACATTTTACTTACTAGATTACCAGTTTATTATGAAATAATATAATTTAGCAGTAGCCAGATGGAAGAGATGCATAGGGCAATGCATGGAGAAAGGGTGCGGAGCTTCCATGCTCTCTGAGCGCAACACTCTCCCAGCATCTCCATGTGTTCACTAACCTGGAAGCACTCTGAAGCCCATCCATTTTAGGTTTTTATGGAGGCTTCATTTCATAGATATGATTGATTTAATTATTGGCCATTGGTGATGAACTCAAATCTCCAGCCCCTCTCCCCTCTAATCACATGGTTGGTTCCTCTGGTGACAAACTGCCATCCTTAGGTTACCTAGGCTAGGGGCTTTACAAAAGTCACCTCATTAACAAAAGGAAGCTGGAAAAATGTCTTTAAAGTGTTGAGAAAGACTGCAGGTTCTAATGATGGCAGAATAGTGCATATCGGACTAATATTTTTACCAGTAGTGATAAAGTCTAGACAAAATGTTTACAGTGGTACTAAAAAATAAACAAAAGACACCTCTGTTGCTCTCATCACAGGAAATCATAAGGATTTTAGGAGCTCTTTGTCAGGAACAGGTATAAAGACCAAATATATATTTCTTATTATAAAACACAGTATCACAAGAACAGAATTGCATTATCTAGGAAATTAAATAAAGCAATATTATACTACAGTGTCCAATGTTCTTTTTATAGACAATATCTAGATTACCATTTTAAAACTTAGAAGATGTGTAACTAAGTATCACCCTATATAACAAAATGGGACCCATAATCAAGGAAAAACATAGTCAATAGAAGCACACCCACAGTTAATTCAGTTATTAAAATTACCAGGCAAGTACTTTGAAATAATTTTATGAATGTATTGAAGAATTTGCAGGAACAGATGACATACATGGTAAAGAAGACAGGTATTTCAAGTAGAGAAATGGGAAGTCTAAAAAAAACCCTAAAATATACCTCCCGAAATTTTAAAATTTATTAGATGGATTTATCAGCAAATCTGCTGAGACTGAAAACAAAAAGGTTAATAAACTTTAAGACATTACTAGGGATAGGGAGGGTGGGAGGGAGGGAGACGCAAGAGGGAAGAGAGATGGGAACATAAGTATATGTATAACTGATTCACTTTGTTATAAAGCAGAAACTAACACACCATTGTAAAGCAATTATACCCCAATAAAGATGTTAAAAAAAAAAGACATTACTAAAAATTACAGGAAGAAAGAGAAAAATTGGGAATGAAAAAGTATCACTAATTTTGTGTGATAGTATCATATAATCTAACATACATGTAATTGATGACCCAGAAGGAAAAGACAGAATGTGCCAGAAAAATATTTTAAGAAATAATGGCTGAGGGACTTCCCTGGTGGTCCAGTGGTTAAGACTCTGTGCTCCCAATGCAGGGGGCCTGGGTTCCATCCCTGGTCAGGGAACTAGACCCCACATGCTGCAAATAAAAGATCCTGCGTGCCGCAACTAAGGCCCTGCACAGCCAAATAAATAAATAAATATTAAAAACAAAAAAGGAATAATGGCCGAGTCCTGGTTGGTTTGGTACCCGGGGACATGGATCTAGGGTGCAGTTGCAGGGTCGCCTGCCTGTTACCACACCCCACCCACCCCGGGAGTGTGGCACAAGCAAGCCTGGGTGTGGGGTGCCTGTCTGTCTCTATCTGGGTGTCTGAGTTCCAAAAATCTGTGTCATTTGTTCCTCCTCATCCTTTTCTAGGACTGTTGTTTTTTCAGAACTTGATTGTGAGAGAAAACCTTGTATGAAATCCCCCCTTTGCCTCCGCACCTCCCCCCAAATAAAAGGGGGAATAAACATTGGTCCCCTGAAGAAGCTCTGCCTGGGGGAGGGTGCAGCCAGCCTGCTGAGAGGGTAGTGCCGCTGGGGCTGGGGCTGGACTAGGGCTCACTCACACTGGAGCACCTACTTTCTTCACACACAAAGAGCACCCCATTTCCAACAGCAGAGGGTAGTCCCTGCCAGGTGCCCACGCCGCCACAGCTCCAAGCCAAGGAGGCTCACGATTGCCTTGTGTTTGTTGGGCCCAGACTGCTGCCCTGGAACCCATACATGCCAAGCTGTTCTCCTCACTTGAGAGCCCTCAAAGCATCACATCTTCACACTGGATGCCCCTTCCCCTTGCCCGTTATTCAGCAGTGGCTTCGTGGTCACCGTCAGTGGGCCTGGCCCTGCCACAAGGACCCTGCTCCTCCTCTTGCTTTTAGGCAATCTTACCCAGCAAGGTAATTGTCCCAAGCATGTTGGCTTCCCTCTCAAGAGCAAACCCTTTCTGTACACATCCTGGGAGAGGTGAGCTCCTTGCAGAGGCCAGAGCAAGCGCAAGCCATGGAGTAGGGGCGGAAGGAGTCCGTGGTCCTCCCAGGGCCTGGAGGTTCTTAGGGCCATTCACCCTGCCTCTTCTCGCTGGTTTGGGTTCTGAGCAAGTCCTAGAGCGGTGAGCTCCTTGCAGAGGCCAGAGTGAGTTCAAGCCATGGAGTAGGGGAGGAAGGAGTCCATGGTTCCCCCAAGACCTGGCGGCTGTTAGTACCATTCATCCTGCCTCTTCTCGCTGGTTTGGGTTCTGAGCAAGTCCTTAGAGCCCCTCTTTTCCACTGCCTGGTAGGGCAGCAAAGGCTACCCTCTCAGCCCCAGTAGTCTCAGTTCCTCTTGGACTCTTTACCAAATGACAGGCTGCCTCTGGGCAGAACCACCAGTGTCTGGCACCCACGAGGTGAGGCAGGCACCATCCTTAAGGACCTGAGCCCAGGGGGGAGGCAGAGGGGCTCAGGCTTGAGAAGAGCCTATCTGTGTGCACAGTGAGGTGTGTGTGGATGTGCGTGCACGTGTGCATGCTTTTATTCTTTTCGCCATGGGGACAGTTGAATTCAGGGCATTTTTCTACAAGAAACAGCCTTCTCTTCCCCCAGCAAGGACTGGCTGTAACCTTAAGTCCATCAAAGACCCTTCCAGCCAACAGAGAACCTCACCAAGACAGCTGGTGTGGCCTGAGGGTGGCCAACGTGGGAAGTGGGCATAAGAATAAATTCAATGTGAGCCCCAGCAGGAGAGGGTGGCAGGGTTGCCGGGGCCCTGAAATGCAAGCTAACTCCCTGCCTGGCCTTTTCTTTGCTTCCTTGGATGAACCTGGAGCAGCAGTAGCTGCCTCCTCCACCTGGGTGGATGGTGGCTGGGTGTCTGTGGTGGGGCCTCATGGTGCCTGGGAGGAGATGAAGGTGAAGAGGTTTTTCCTTATACTGTATAAGTGAATATTTGTAAGGTTAAAGTAGTGCGCACACACACCCCAAAAAAGAAAGAATGGCCTAAAATTTTCCAGACTTGATGAAAAACATGAACCCGTAGATCCAAGAAGTGAGTGACTCTCAAGTTAGATAAAGACAAATAAAACCATACCTAGGTCCATCAGAGTCAAAGTGCTAAAAACAAAAGATAAAATCCTAAAAGGCAGCCTGAGGAAAAGAAATACATTACATACAGGGTAACAATGTTAAGAGTGATACTGACATATATGAATCAAGGCAACGAAGAGAAACTGGAATAGCATCTTTAAAGTATTGAGTAAGATTGCTGGTTCCAGTGACGGCAGAGTAGAGCATTATTAGACTGAAATTTATGCCAATAATAAACTCTGGACAAAATGTTTTTTAAAAAGGTACTAGAGAATGAACAAAAGCAGAAAATTCGGGGTATTTAGAGAAGGAAACCACATTATTTGAAACCCACATTTACAAGGCTTTCTCTAAGAGCACCCCAGGATACACAGCACTCCAGGATGAACAGACAGAGCTCAGCTGGAAAGCTGAAATCTCACTGGCTTGGACTCCAGGACTGCCGGGAAGGCTCAAACCCTGAAGGGGAGCCCTGTAATCTGTGTTAAACTCCTCTCACATACTTGATTGACTCCTAAGCATGCATGTGTATGACAAGACCTCAAAGAGTGAAGAAGTAAATCAACAGCTGACAGTCAAAAGCACTGAACAAGGACTCTCAATGATACTTCCAGAAGAAAAGGTGGTAAGTTCAAGACCCATTTGGTTAGACTCAAACAAGCTGGAGAGGGCTTCCCTGGTGGCGCAGTGGTCGAGAGTCCGCCTGCCGTTGCAGGGGACACGGGCTCGTGTCCCCTTCCGCGAAGATCCCACATGCCGCGGAGCGGCTGGGCCCGTGAGCCATGGCCGCTGAGCTTGCGCGTCTGGAGCCTGTGCTCCGCAACGGGAGAGGCCACAGCAGTGAGAGGCCCGCGTACCGCAAAAAACAAACAAGCTGGAGAGAAAAGAAAGAAAATTAAGCCAAAAGAAATTTGAAGCTAGATAATAAGTCGGATAAAGGCATATGGGAATAAATAAGAGAAAACATTTTATGAGTTCAACAAAACCCTGATAAAAATTTACAAAGAATTGCAAGAAAATAAAATCACAGAAGAATATCCCTCATGAAATTTAGACCCAAAATTCCCTAATGAAATCAAGTCCTTAAGCAAATCAAGTTCACCACCACAGAGTTGGTTCAACATTTGAAAATCAAACAATGTAATCACCATATTAACAACATAAAGGGCAAAAATCATCTAATCACCTCAATAGATGTAGAAATGTATTTGAAAAAAGCCATGACCATTCATCATAAAAGCTCTCAATAAACTAGGAATAAAAAAGTATTCCTCCACCTAATGAGGAGCATCTTAAAAAAACAAACAAACAAACAAACAAAACATGATTAATGGGGAAAGACTAGGTGCTTTACCCCTAAGGTTGGGAACAAGGCAAATATGTCTGCTTTCAACACTTCTGTACAATATCATGCTGAAGGTCCTAGCCAGTGCAATAATTAGGAAAAAGAAATAAAAGGCACAAAGATTGGAAAGTAAGACATAAGAATTGTCTTTATTCACAAATGACATGATTGTGTATGTAGAAAATGTAAAGGACTTTCAAACTACTGGAACTATAAAGTGAATTTAATAAGTTCAAAGGATTCAAGGTCAATATAAAAATATTTCTATAGAATAATTGTAAAGTGAAATTTTAAAATGTGAATAAGCAAATATAGTAAAGTGTTTATAGGGTCTAGGTGGTAGGTATAATGAGTGCTCACTGTAAAATTCTTTCAACTGTCTTGTATGTTTGAAATTTTTATAATGATGTATTGGAAGAAACAAGATCATGAAATAAAACATTGGAAACATAAACTTTCTAGGAATGCATTTGACACAAGATATATAAGACCTCTAAATTGAAAACTATAACATTACTCAGAGAGATTAAAGACCAAAATGAAAAGATTTACCACATTTATTAACTAAAATATTCTATATGATTAAGATGTCAGTTCTTCCCAACTGATCCATGGAATCAGCACAATCCACATTAATTCCAGCAGGCATTTTGTAGATGACAGGCTGACTGTAAAATTTAGATGACTATGCAAATGACCTAGAATAACCAAAGCAATTTTGAAGGACAGGAACAGCGTTAGAGGACTTTACCTGATTTCAAGACTTTCTCTAGAGCTGCAGTAATCAAGACTAGTGTGGTACTGGGACTTCCCTGGCAGTCCAGTGTTTAGGACTCTGCGCTTCCACTGCAGGGGGCACGGGTTCAATCCCTGGTCAGGGAACCAAGGTCCCGCATGCTGTGTGGCCAAAAAAAAAAAAAAAGGATTAATGTGGTACTGGCAAAAGGATAGACAGATTAATGGAGTAGAATAGAGTCCAGAAATAATTATACCTATATAGTCTACTGGTTTTTTTTTTTTTTTACTAAGATGCCAAAAACTTTAATGGAAAAAGGAAACTTTGTGCTACACGGGCCTCTCCCGTTGCAGATGTGGGATCTTGCCGGAACGAAGCACGAACCCGCGTTCTCTGCATCGGCAGGCGGACTCTCAACCACTGCACCACCAGGGAAGCCCCATTTATATCTTTGTTTCAATACCCAATTAAGTATACTTGCAAATACTTCATTGGGAACTGAAGAAAGTTTCCCACCCTGAAAATGGCCAGGATGGGACTCTTTCGACAATCCAAAACTGGTTTTTGCATACGTAGTTAGCAAAAGTTGGCTTGATAAAAACATCTTTTCAGAATTCTGAAACTGAGGAGACAAGTCCTTCTAGGAGGAATTTGTATCTTTCTCCCTGTGCCTTTAAGATGTAAATGTTCTGCCAGGGTTCTTGGGAACTCTTATTTTTCTCTTATCTAGACCATCTCCAATTCCTGAGACTAAGAGGAAAACGGGGGAAAGAGACCTTTTTAAACTCAAGCAACTAAACTCAACTTACTCCAACTATTATTTATAAACTTGTGAGTTTAACGTTGTAATACCTGATTCATGACTAAGTTTTTAAATGAAGCTATGAAATTTCTGGTTCTGTCTTTGTGTCTGTGTGTATGTTACAGATGTAATATGTCTCTACCTCTGGATGATATAACCAAAGTTAATTTGTAAATGAGCACTAGTTAACTGGCTTAAGTGAAATTAAGCACTTATATAAATTCTCAGAAATGTAAAAAACTGACCCAAATGAATTTCAGGTTTATGTGATCTGGGAAATATTCAGTATAAAATTAATATTTGGTAATTAAATTTAGTTTGTTGATTTAATTAATACAGACATGTCTTTAGAGTCATCAACATTAAATATAGTACTTCTAGTGTACCTAGGTTTACTAGAAGTCAAATAAGATCCAGTTATTTCTGTTACAAAAATTTGTCAGCAAGAAAAAAACCTTGGTATGATGATATTTTTATAAGTAAATTAAATGTAAATGAGATAAGAGGTTTTAGGTGAACTCTAGGAACAATCATGTTATAAGAATGTCTACTTAAAAATAGTCATTCCAGATATTTGGTAACTTAAAACTTTAGAGTTTTGCTAAATAAAGTTAAATGACGGGTATCTAATAAATGTCTGGATGCTTTTTAAATAAGATAAAATACTGAAATACTAATTGCTAAAGAGTCTATGTTTACCATTTTGACCTATTATTACAGCGAGAATAAATATGTTTGAGACTATTAATAAATATATTTTGTGCTTTATTGAGAAATTGTGCTATGAAGTGGCATATGTTTCTAGCAACAAAGATTTTTAAAAAGATCGTATATGTAAAGTAAGATATGTTCTTGGTTAAGAGAAGGTATGAAGAGTGGAGAGGTTTTTGGTAAAGGAAAAAGAAAGTGATTTTGTTCTGAAGCTGGTTCTTTCTAAACAGGAGAGAAAATAAGAATACAGAATGTTGTGGAAGTTTTGTGGTAAAGGAACCCTGGGACAAGAGTTTTGCGCACGGTCAGGACTGGCTAAGATTAAAATGAATGTAACTGAGTGAATGAATTTCAATATTAAAAGTAAGATGGTGCAAAATTCGAATTTGGTTTTCTCTCTCTGTTGAGAGGACAAAGTTTCCTTGGAATATTAATCTGCTTTTGATAACAGATTGTAAAGTTTCTTTACCTTTTAAGTAATCTGTTGTAACTCTCTGTATTTTCTTTAGAAATCTTTTTTTGTCACTTGTTTGAGTGCATATGTATTGATTCACATTGACCTATGACCCTATCTGACCAAGTGTTTTAAAAGCTTTTTTTTTTTTTTTTGCGGTACGCGGGCCTCTCACTGTTGTGGCCTCTCCCGTTGCGGAGCACAGGCTCCAGACACATAGGCTCAGCGGCCATGGCTCACGGGCCCAGCCGCTCCGCGGCATGTGGGATCTTCCCGGACCGGGACATGAACCCGTGTCCCCTGCATTGGCAGGCAGACTGTCGACCACTGCGCCACCAGGGAAGCCCTTTAAAAGCTTTTTGATATTTCTGACAAACTTCCCAAAGATCAGATTCTAGGTGAAGTTCATGTGACCTCTAGCTAACTTTGAAGTCTTCCAGAGGGCCTCTGGAACACCACAAGACATTTGTTTTCTCTCTTTATCAAAGAGAGATGTTAAACTAATTAGGTTCACTTGGTATGTTAAATTACATGGGAAGCACTGTCAAATGAGTGGTGATAAACCTTCTTAGGTTATTTTGTATGCATAAATGTCATTAATATAAATGTTCTAGAAATTATGTGAAATTTCCAAGATTTGAATATGTCCTCATATAATGTTACATTATTTTAACATTGTGTGTCACAAAAATAACCAAATTTCTTTGTCAGTTGCATTGTAATCAGGTATTTAACCATGCTTTTTAAAATCTTTTGTCATCCACAGACAGTTATTGTTTCATTCGGATGCTCTTGCAAAAAAAAATGCCTCAACTATAGGAAGACCATAGAAAGGACTTTTTTGACAAGTACAGGTTTCTGATAACTCTCAGGTCATACTCCTGAACTGGATAAGAAATTTAAACATTCTAATGGAAATCCTGATGCTTCATAAAACTGTGAATAAAAGATCAAGGATTACTTACATAGGACTGAGTGAACTGATGAATATGGCTATAATTCTTATGAGGGGTTTTGGCCTGAAATATTACTAGCTTTTAATCGGTTTACCAAATATAAGTAAACTTTCCCCTTACACTAGGTATGACTTACAGCAACCTGGTAAATTATACCCGTGTGAGCACAACTAAAACATTTATCTTTTCTCTCTAGCTGATTCCTCCAAAAATTGGAAACTCTTAGGTTCCCAGCAGCCTTATCAGGTGAATAAGGAAAGCCACCTCCTGAGAGGTGCAAGAATCTCAAGATCTTTAGGGGACCTTGAGAAGAGAGGAATTCACACAAATCTATAGCTATGCAAGCAGAATCTGATAGCAAGTCCTTGGTATCACTTTCCTGGCCCTGAGAGGCCTTTCAAAAGTTCAATTTGAGGGAACCCTCCTACACTGTTGGTGGAAATGTAAATTGGTACAACCACTATGGAGAACAGTATGCAGGTTCCTTAAAAAACTAAAAATAGAGCTACCATATGATCTGGCAATCCCACTCCTGGGCATATACCCAAGGAAAACCATAATTCAAAAAGATATATGCGGGCTTCCCTGGTGGCACAGTGGTTAAGAATCTGCCTGCCAGTGTAGGGGACATGGGTTCGAGCCCTGGTCCAGGAAGATCCCACATGCTGTGGAGCAACCAAGCCTGTGCACCACAACTACTGAGCCTGCGCTCTACAGCCCGCAAGCCACAACTGCTGAGACCGCGTGCCACAACTACTGAAGCCTGCACACCTAGAGCCAGAGCTCTGCAACAAGAGAAGCCACTGCAATGAGAAGCCTATGCACCACAACGAAGAGTAGCACCTGCTCAACGCAACTAGAGAAAGCCCGCGCGCAGCAATAAAGACCCAACAACGAAGACCCAATGCAGCCAAAAATAAATAAAGTTATTTAAAAAAAAAGATATATGCACTCCAATGTTCATATCAGCACTATTTACAATAGCCAGGGCATGGAAGCAACCTAAATGTCCATCAACAGAGGAATGGATAAAGAAGATATGGTACATATATGCAATGGAATATCACTCAGCCATAAAAAGAATGAAATAATGTCATTTGCAGCAACATGGATGGACCTAGAGATTGTCATACTGAGTGAAGTAAATCAGACAAAGACAAATATATGATATTGCTTATATGTGGAATCTAAAAGAATGGTAAAAATGAACTTATTTACAAAGCAGAAATAGAGTCACAGACATAGAAAACAAACTTTTGGTTACCAAGGGGGAAAGCGGGGAGGGAGGGATAAATTCGGAGACTGGGATTGACATATACACACTATGATATGTAAAATAGATAACTAATAAGGACCTACCGTATAGCACAGGGAACTCTTCTCAATACTCTGTAATGACCTATATGGGAAAAGAATTTTTTAAAAAATATTTATTTATTTATTTGGCTGCTCCAGGTCTTAGTTTCAGCACGTGGGATCTTCGTTGCGGCATGCGGGATCTTAATTGCAGCATGCGGGATCTAGTTCCCTGACCAGGGATCGAACCCGGGTCCCCTGCATGGGGAGCGTGGAGTCTTAACCACCAGGGAAGTCCCTTGGAAAAGAATTTTTAAAAGAGTGAATATATGTATATGTATAACTGATTCACTTTGCAGAAATTAACACAACATTTTATTTTTATTTTTATTTTTTGCGGTACGCGGGCCTCTCACTGCCGTGGCTTCTCCCATTGCGGGGCACAGGATCCGGACGCGCAGGCCCAGCGGCCATGGTTCACGGCACCAGCGGCATGTGGGATCCTCCCGGACCGGGAGCACGAACCCGCGTCCCCTGCACTGGCAGGTGGATTCTTAACCACTGCACCACCAGGGAAACCCTAGAGGCTCATTTTTTTTTTTAAATTTATTTTATTTTTGGCTGCATTGGGTCTTTGTTTTTGCACGCGGGCTCGCTCCAGTTGCGGAGAGCAGGGGCTACTCTCCGTCGCGGTGCACGGCCCTCTCACTGTGGTGGCTTCTCTTGCTGCAGAGCATAGGCTCTAGGCCCACGGGCTTCAGTAGTTGTGGTTCGCAGGCTCTAGAGTGCAGACTCAGCAGCTGTGGCGCACGGGCCCAGTTGCTCCGCGGCATGTGGGAATACTTCCCGGACCAGGGCTCGAACCCGTGTCCCCTGCATTGGCAGGTGGACTCCTAACCACTGCGCCACCAGGGAAGCCCCTAACACACCGTTTTAAATCAACTATATACTCCAATAAAAAAATTTTTTAAAGTTCAGTTTGGGATTCCTTATGAAAAGTTCCAGCAAAGCCAATTTAAAAGAGCCTATATGATAAATTACACTTATGTAAATAATCAGGACAAGCTTATTGAAATCAGAATTATTTTACAAACAAATTAGCCTTAATTTGGCTATATTTGGTAAGAAATTAGGGTAATTTTAGAGAGAAAATTTTATGGTTTCAATGGATATTAAGTTCTGGTGCTGTTGTTAATGGTCTTTGAGGTTCAGTATATACTGCCTAAGACTCACTTCCTAGATGGTTCCTTGATGGTATGTTGCATCATGGAAAAGTTTAATTGAATTATTAAAAGGACATTCTAAGTTTGTTTCTGAAGTTTATCATATTAATCTATATTTGAATGAAGAACAGATGCCCCATGACCTACAACCACGAGATTATGCATACTGGAAAAAGACACCACTTAAAGGACTGTCTCCAACTTAGATGGAAGGACCCTTATCAGGTATCTCATGCACAGCGAAACTGAAGGGAAATAACTCTTGAATTCAAATTTCCCACTTAAAAAAGGCCTCTGGGGACTTCCCTGGTGGTCCAGTGGTAAAGAATCTGCCTTCCAAGGCAGGGGACGCAGGTTCGATACCTGGTTGGGGAGCTAAGATCCCACATGCTGTGAGGCAACTAAGCCTGCACGCCACAACTACAGAGCCCACACACTCTGGAGCCCACACACCACAACTAGAGAGAGAAAATCCGCATGCCACAGCTGGAGAGAAGCTCACGTGCCACAACGAAGAGCCCGTGCCTCGATGAAAGATCCCGCATTCCTCAATGAAGACCCCACATGCCACAACTAAGACCCGACGCAGCCAAAAAACTAATAAAAGAAAATAAAGTAAATAAATATATTTTTAATAAATAAAAGTAATGTAGTGAATGCATGGTGTTTATTAAAAAAAAAAGGGGGGGGGGCTTCCCTGGTGGCGCAGTGGTTGAGAGTCCGCCTGCCGATGCAGGGGACATGGGTTCGTGCCCCGGTCCGGGAAGATCCCACATGCCGCGGAGCGGCTTGGCCTGTGAGCCACGGCCTCTGAGCCCGTGCGTCCGGAGCCTGTGCTCCGCAACGCCATAGCCGCTGAGCCTGCGTGTCCGGAGCCTGTGCTCTGCAACGTGAGAGGACACAACAGGGAGAGGCCCAAGTACCGAAAAAAAAAAAAAAAAAAAAAAAAAAAAAAAAGGGGGGGGTTCTCTGCCCCAGACTGATGAATAGAGAGGACTACTGACCTCAAACTCACCTTAAAACAATGCTCAAACAGAGGAGAAATGACACCCACACCAGGATGAGAAGAAGACAACAGCATTGGTAGACAGTTGACCCAAGAATCCAGACCAGGCCTGTAAGACCCATCCTACCAGTTCAATTGAACTGTTTACTAAATGTTTGTCTCCCTATCAAAATTGAAAGCTATTATTCTAAGTATACTTTTGCCCTAGTGTTCAGGATGGAAACAAAATTCTTTAGTGAAGTTGTCACAGAGTGTAACTACTCATGACATGTATTGCCACGTGTTTTATGTCTACTGCTAAAAGTACATGTACAATGTTTGTGTGACAATTAGATATAGTTGAGAAAATATATAATGTTTCCCTATTAGTATAAACCTCTGTGCTTGTTCACTATGTCCGATTAGTTTCCCCCAATTAGTTTTCTATCTATCTATCTATAAATAAAAAAGAGGCCTAGCACTGAGGGACAGTATGGACTCAGGGCAGGCAGCAAGCACCCTCGAGTCAAGGGACAAATATTTTGATCATCAGTGCTTTTTATCAAAAGATTTGTGATCAAAAGGGAGAAACAATGGAAGAAGTTTTCACCATGTTGAAATGGCTTATACATGGTTCAATTTGAATTTTATGCTAACTAGAACAGCCTGGTTGGTGACGTATCAAACATCCGTTGCACATCTGTTTTAATCATTAAAGAAAAGGGTGGGTTGTCCAGAGTAAAGAACGACTGTCTTGAAGATAGAGATAAATGCCTCCCTTCCTGGGATGCCAATGCTAGTACTCCAATGATAAGCCTCCCTTGCCAGGTTCCAAGGCCATACTGACTGTACATGCTGATTTGTCATTTTGAAACCTTGGAAAAGTGTACCCCTGCCATGTTTGATATTCTTTGTTCTGATGAGATATAAAACCGTGCTGAAAACTATGAAACCATTTTGGACCCTAACCAACCCTTGCTTAACAAGCCTTACTCCTTGCCAACTCCAATCCTAATTCTTGGTAAACAACTTGTGAAATTTTTTAGGTTTTGTCTTTGTAAGCCTTCCAGCAAAGGGCTCTAGATTCTTTAGTCAGAACAGTACTAGACAATAGAATTGCTTTAGATTATATTTTAGCAGAACAAGGAAGCATATGTGTAGTGTCAATAGCTCCTGTTGTGTATATATTAATACCTCAAAAGTTAAAACCCACTCATGTAAAATTAGACAACAGGCAACTTGGCTCCAACAAATGTCGTCACAAGAACCTGGATCTGACCTCTCAGGAAATATCTTCTCGTGGGTCCCATCAGAAATAAGGTCTATATTTAAGGGATTATTTAAACTAGGTGTCATTGTTTTGTGCTTACTAGGATGTATATTCCTTCTCGTCAAACTCTGTATCCGATGTGTGCCTCCTATCCTTAAACCCCCTACCCCAACCCATATGATGATCATTCAACATACAGGCCCAAACCCAAAGCATTGGCCTCATCCTGGAAATCATGAATATTTATAATTAAATGCAAAACAATTTCATTCTTCAAACCCAAACCTGTACCCCTTACCAGAAGGAAGCAACTAGAGCTGTCATCACACCGTATCCTTCAAGACTGAAGAATGAACAACAAAAAGGTGGGATTTATAACTGCAGAACCAGCTCAAACTGACCCTATCCTTTATCTAATAAGATACTGAGCTGTTTTTCGGAGACAACAGGACAGAACTGCCATCATGCAGCTGAAGCATTTGCAGAGGAGAAATTTTGACTTCAAATAACACCCAGAACCAAAGTTTACCCTTTACCCCCATGGAACCAAAAAACAGGGACACGACCAGAACTTCAACACTGGAGCCCTTTCAGAAGTGAAGGGTCTGTTATCCAGGAAGATCCAGTGCTGAAACCCCTTTACCACACCTTACCATAAATGTTCCAAAGTTCCAAAGCCGCCCAATGGAATCCTGCCCCACCAGTATTTCCACATACCAACCCTCTTCCCCTAACTCATAAAAGTTTAATTGAACCCCAGAACAGGGAGACAGATTTGAGCCATGCCTCCTGTCTCCTTGCTGGTGGACCTCACAGAAAAGTTCTTTATTTTCTTAGAAGCCGGTGCCATAGTGTTGGCTTCTATGCTCAGTAAAAACACTACATACAATACTACTATGTGATCCAAAGTTGGTTGAATCTGTGGATGTGGAACCATGGATACAGAGCTGACTCTAAGTTATACTTGGATTTTCAACTGTGCGGAGGGGCAGTGCCCTAACCTCTGCATTGTTCAAGGGTCAAATGTAAACTCTTCCCCTCCTTGGATTCCTCCTGAGGAGTAGCCTCCTTAAACATACTAGAGACTCTATGGTCTGAAAGGGTCTATGAGGCACACCCTCGATCTATTAACAGGTCCTCTATGTGACTGAGGATGTGCTGGGGCACAACTTTTGAGTTTTCTGGAGTCTTAAGACAGTATTTTATAGTCGCACCCTCCGCCTTATCTTCAGGCCACATTGTCTTGGCAGTGAATTATATTTGATATTGGCACAGCAGCCATTTTTTAATTTTAGCATCATTTGCCACATGGAGAAACTGAACATCTTCAAACCATTCTTTCAGGCTCCTTTTTTTTTTTAAGTCTTTTTCTGCTACTTTTTTTTGGCCCTCTGGCATGTGGGATCTTAGTTCCCCAACCAGTGAGCGAACCCGCGTCTCCTGCATTGGAAGGCGGATTCTTTACCAGTGGACCACCAGGGAAGTCCCCAGGCTCCTTTTTATTTAAAAATCTTTTCTAAGTTATCACTCCCCTCTCACATTTTACTAAAACTGTCAAGAAGAAACCAGGCAGCATCTTCAATACTTTGCTTGAAGACCTCATTAGCTAAATTACTCACTTCATTAGATAAATTTTCTTCTCTCCATAAAACTGCAGGCAACAGCACTGTTAAATTTTCTCCTCCAGTTTTCAATGATATTTTTCTCCCTTTACTCTAAGCCCTCTCCAGCAACTTCCTCAAAGTCCTTGTCTGCAAAAACACTGTGTTCCAGGCACTTGAAGCTATCATTAACACTCAGCTGAAACCCTGGTTTTAAAGTCACACCCACGTTTTAGGGTTTTGTTACAGCAGCATCACTCCCTAAGTAACAAATCCCGTAACAGTCAAGATTCAATCCAAGAAGCAGAACCACTAATATACATATTATTTGTGTAAATATGGATAATCACATATGGACTTGTCACAGGCATTTTTCTATAAAGATTTGACCTTACACAGTTGTGGGAGCTGGCTTCTCAGTCTCCATAAGGCTGTGTCTGCATCCGATGCTGGAGTGTGTTGTCCACAGGGCCAGTGGGCAGGAGAAGATGGATATGAAGTGAGGGAAAGAACAAGCTGGAGAATTTGTGTTTCTACAAGCATATGCCAGAAACCCCATTTTGGATAGACTAAAAGCCATGTCTATTTCTGTTGCCTCTGACTTGGCAGTGTGGTTGTCCTGCAAACCTAGGGCCCTTCTTCAGGAAGCTAAACATATGAACTGCTGTATGCGTCAGAGGATCCAGGGAAAGGCAGTGATTGGAGGCCTTGCCACTGCTTCGAGTTAACTCTCCGACATATGACACGTGTAAACTACAAATAACTGCTGCCTCACCCACCAAGTCTCCCTTTAAGAACCTCTGTTGTCATCCCTCAGGAACACACAGGAAAGAGAACACAACTTGGGTCAGGTGTCCACTCAGGTTTAATAAATGTGAGATAAGGTGGCGAGAAATATGAGGTCAGAGTGTACAAATACAGCTACCGAGATCCTGTCATTGTGAAATGGTGGGATCAGCTAAGAAATTATTAAGGTTCTGCTTAATGAAATAAGAAAAAAAGAATTAATATTTGAAATGAGACAAAATTATCATCATCTGAAGATAATCAAATTGTCTTTCTAGAACCCTCTCCCCTCAAAATCAGAGAACAATACTCTGAAACTAGTAAGAATGCTTTCCTATATACCAATAATAAGTTAGAAAATATACTGGAGTAAGATAATCCATAACCCCGAAGATTTCTGCTACATTCAGACTAAGTTGTGTGGACTTTCTCCTGTGTAGAATGAGGAATGTATCAGGATTAGATTCAACAGAAATGATAGAAACCTCAAAATACCAAGGACATATAGAAATTAGAAGTTTGAAATATCATATATTAACGCATGTATGTGGAACCTAGAAAAACGGTACAGATGAACCGGTTTGCAGGGCAGAAGTTGAGACACAGATGTAGAGAACAAATGTATAGAAACCAAGGGGGGAAAGCGGCAGGGGTGGGGTGGGGGTGGGATGAATTGATTGGGATTGACATGTGTACACTGATGTGTATAAAATTCATGACTAATAAGAACCTGCTGTATAAAAAAATAAATAAAATAAAATTCAAAAATTCAAAAAAAAAGGAATTAGAAGTTTGTTTCTCTCTCTTGCAAAAAGGAAAAAACAAAAGACCTCTGAAATTAGTGCAGCTCAGGTATGGAACATCTTGGTGACAAAGTTGTGGACAAAGAATGTCGCCTGCCATTTCAGTAAACAAAGTATATTTTGGGCCATCAGCCACTGCAGCTGCTTCCAACGGCACAGCTTCATATTTCATGAGGGTTATTTTAACTTCATATTTCATGAGGGTTATTTTATCAGTCAGCAGGAGAGAGAAAGTGCTGGAGGCTGACATATCAAGCCCTTTAAAGACACCTTCCAGAAGCTGCACACCCACTTCTGCTTAAGTCACATTGACCAGAACTCTGTATCTAACTACACCTAACTATAAGCAGGCCAGGGACACATGCACCCAGCTAATCCTGGAGGTGATCCATACACTAACCAGAAAAGAGGTGAAGCAGCTATTGATGGCCATTAGCAGTTTCTACCACAATAAAAGCCAGAGAGAAAAATGAGCACCACCACACTTTACTCTTTTTTTTTTTTTTTTTTTTTCCTTACGTTATGCGGGCCTCTCACTGTTGTGGCCTCTCCCATTTGCGGAGCACAGGCTCCGGACGCGCAGGCTCAGCGGCCATGGCTCACGGGCCCAGCCGCTCCGCGGCATGTGGGATCCTCCCGAAACGGGGCACGAACCCGCGTCTCCTGCATCGGCAGGCGGACTCTCAAGCACTGCGCCACCAGGGAAGCCCCACACTTTACTCTTTATTTTGTTTTGATTTTGGTTCTTATTGTTTAAAAAAATAATTCTGGGAACAAAACTGGAATAGGCAGCTCAAAGTGCCCTACACCAACAAAAACATGAAAAAACAAGCAAGAACTCTAAGAATCAACTTTGTCAGAACGCTGGAACAGTTGAAGGTTAACAACAACAAAGTAAGTACTGAATCAAGAAAAAGCCAAGGGCTTCTTCCCTGGTGGCGTAGTGGTTGCGAGTTCGCCTGCCGATGCAGGAGACATGGGTTCGTGCCCTGGTCCGGGAGGATCCCACATGCCGCGGAGCAGCTGGGCCCATGAGCCATGGCCGCTGAGCCTACGTGTCTGGAGCCTGTGCTCCGCAACGGGAGAGGCCACAACAGTGAGAGGCCCGCGTACCGCAAAAATAAAAAAAAAAGAGAAAGCCAAATTAAAATGATGGGAAAGCTTTGTACATTTTTATTTGCCCTTGTCCCATCCCCTCCTCAACTTGCTGGTGACTTTGAAGACAGAAGCTAACGTTCCCAGGGCAGGACCCTGATGGTCCCTGGCTTCAGAGGGAGCACAGCTTATTTATGAAGAGCTGTGTTTGCCTCTTCCAGACATCTGCAGCTACCTGAAGGACCAACATATGGTAATTGCCTTTGTTTTACCTAATTTAGAAAAGAGTTACTCAGGGAAGAAAAGAAGCAGGAATTCCTCAAAAACATTGTAAGACAAAAAGCAACACACAGCTACCTGGGGCAAAAGATTACAACTGAGGCATACAATACAGGACCTAAATCCTGGGAAGAAAAGCTGAAGAAAGTATTTCTGGAGGAAATTAAGGCATTCAAAGTGTCTTGTGGACTTCCCTGGTGGCGCAGTGGTTAAGAATCTGCCTGCCAATGCAGGGGACACAGGTTCGAGCCCTGGTCCGGGAAGATCCCACATGCCGCGGGGCAACTAAGCCTGCGCACCACAACTACTGAGCCTGTGTGCCACACCTACTGAAGCCTGTGCTCCTAGAGCCCGTGCTCCGCAACAAGAGAAGCCACTGCAATGAGAACTCCTTGCACTGCAACGAAGAGTAGCCCCTGCTCACCGCAACTAGAAAGCCCACGTGCAGCAACAAAGACCCAACACAGACAAAAATTAATTAATTAATTAATTATTTTTTAAAAATGTCTTGTATAGAAGCAATTGTGCCTACTGTGATGAAGCCACCGTAAAAACCCAAAAGAAGAGGGTTGGAGAGCTTCTGGATTGGTGAACACATGGAGATTCAGGGAGAGTTGCATGCTCAGAGAGGGTATGGCAGCTCTGTGCCCTTTCCCCATACCTTGCCCAATGCATCTATTCCATCTGGATTTCCTGTATATCCTTTTATAATAAAGTGTAATCTAATGGCCCTTCCAAATTTCTTTTTCCCTGAAGAAAAGTCATACTCTGGGGCTTCCCTGGTGGTGCAGTGGTTGGGAGTCCGCCTGCCGATGCAGGGGACACGGGTTCGTGCCCTGGTCCGGGAGGTTCCCACATGCCACGGAGTGGCTGGGCCCATGAGCCATGGCCACTGAGCCTGCGCGTCCGGATCCTGGGTTCCGCAACGGGAGAGGCCACAACAGTGAGAGGACCGCGTACCGTTAAAAAAAAAAAAAATCCTGTGGGAAAATTCTTATAGAAAACTAACCAGAAACTGCCAGAAGCACTCCTATACAACCAAGGCTGTAAGACACACACATAATCGAATAGGATGGGAAGGAAAGCACTGTGTCAGCTGTGCCCCTGGGAGGGAACTCAGAGGAAAAGGGAGATCACATGGATGGACACTCACCTTTGGGAGTGAATGGGCTGAGCCACAAACTGGGCGTCCCTATGTACAGGAGACAAGTCCCCTATGCTGCTGGGAGAAACAATGGGACTGATAGAAAGGCTGGAGAAGCCTGGATTCCACTCCTGCAGCTTGCCTCCAGGCAGGGCATGCTCCCCAATCCGAGCTGAGCAAACACCCCAGACCTGCTCACTCCACATCACAGCTTGGCACTGGACATAGGATGGCCAGGACCTGGGATAGGAATTGATCTAGGGGTGCACAGGTGACCCAGGGGCCCAGGGTGTAGCCCAGGTGGGGCAGACGTGGCCATTATTGGCACTTACTAACAGTGCCCCAGAAGCAGCCCAGACTTCTGACTGCAGCAAGGCTACTTGAATTCCCACAACTGCCATGCCATGCTCCCTACTCCCAGCTAAGCAAAAACTCCAGCCCTGCCCACTTCATGCCACAGCCTAGCACTGGATCTGGGGCAGAGACGACAGGGGGAAAGGCACAACTGTGGGCTCTTTCTGAATGGAGCTGCAGATGTCTACACAGGCAGTGCACTGGACCTCTGTAAGCTCACAAGACCCACTTGCTTCAGCACTCCCCTTTTTTGGGGGCAAAGGGCCCAGTGCAGAGAGAAGGAAAAACTGATACTTAAAGGGAACAGAGCCAGCTCAAGCCTGATCCTCAGGTTTTCTGCTCCAGCAACTTGGGAGCAGACCCCACCCAAGTGGGGAGATAGAAATAATTTCTCAGACAAGCAAAAACTAGAAAAATTCAGCAATACTAAGTGTACCCTAAAAGAAATGTTGAATGGTCTTCTCTAAATGGAAAAGAAATATGAATATATAGAATGGGAAGAATCTCAACAGAAAAGACAAATATGTAATAAGAATTGAGGATCACTTAAATAAGCAAGTATGTAGATTAAAAGATAAAAAAAATTGGGGCTTCCCTGGTGGCGCAGTGGTTGAGAGTCCGCCTGCCGATGCGGGGGACATGGGTTTGTGCCCCGGTCCGGGAAGATCCCACGTGCCGCGGAGCGGCTGGGTCCATGATCCATGGCCTCTGAGCCTGCGCGTCCGGAGCCTGTGCTCTGCAACGGGAGAGGCCACAGCAGCGAGAGGCCCGCGTACCGCAAAATAAAAAATAAATAAATAAATAAAAATAAATAAATAAATTGTAGTAAAATACATATAACATAAAACTTACCATCTGAACCATTTTTAAGTCTGCAGTTCAGTGGTACATTCATATTGCTATGCAACCATCACCATAGTCCATCTACAGAACTCTTTTCATTTGCAAAACTAAAACTCTGTACCCATTAAATAATAACTCCCCATTTCCCACTCCTCACAGCCCCTGGCAACCACCCTCTACTTTCTATCTCTATGTATTTGACTATTCTAGGTACTACACAGAAGTGGAATCATATAGTATTTGTCCTTTTATGACTGGTTTATTTCACTTAGCATAATGTTCTCAAGGTTCATCTATGTTGTAGCATGTGTCAGAATTTCATTCCTTTTTTAAGGCTGAATAATGTTCCATTGTATAGATATACCACATTTTGTTTATCCATTCATCTGTCAATTGCCACTTGGGTTACTTTCATCATTTGGCTATAGTGAACAATGCTATTATAAACATGGGTGTACAAATATTTCTTTGAGACCCTGTTTTTAAGTCTTTTTGGCATATACCCAGAAGTGGAATTGCTAGATCATATGTTGATTCTATTTTTTATCTTTTGTGGCATCACTGTACTGTTTTCCACAGCATGTGCATCATTTTACATTCCCACCTATAGGGCACAAGGGTTTTAATTTCTCCACATCCTCAGCAGCACTTGTTATTTTCTGTTTTTTTAAATTAATTTTAATTAATAGCCATCCTAATTGATGTGAGGTAGTATCTCATTGTATTTTTTTTTAACATCTTTATTGGAGTATAATTGCTTCACAATGGTGTGTTAGTTTCTGCTTTATAACAAAGTGAATCAGCTATACACTCAGTGTAGTTTTGATTAGTATTTTCCTAGTGATTACTGATGTTGAGCATCTTTTCATGTGCTTATTAGCCATTTGTTATTTTCTTTGGAGAAATATTTATTCGAGTCCTTTGCCCATTTTTAAACTGGACTGTTTGTTGTTGAGCTGTGCAAGTTCTTTATGTATTTCGGATATTAACCCCTTATTAGATATATGATTTAGAAATATTTTCTCCCAGTCCAAGGGTTGCCTTTTCACTATGTTGATTGTGTCCTGTGGTGCAAAAAAGTTTCAAAATTTGATGTCAGTCCAATTTATCTATTTTTTCTCTTTTTGTTGCCTGTGTTTTTGGTGTCATATCCAAGAAATCATTGCCAAATCCAATGTCATGAAGTTCTCTCTTATTTTTGTTCCAGAAGTTTTATAGTATTTTTTCTTACATTTAGGTCTTTGATCTATTTTGAGTAAATTTTTGTGTATGGGTTAAGGTGATGGTCCAACTTCACTCTTTTGCATGTGGATATCCAGTTTTTCCAGCACCATTTGTTGAAAAGACTGTCCTTTCCACATTGAGTGGTTTTGCAATCTTGTTAAAAATCATTTGACCATATATGTAAGGGTTTATTTATGGGATCGCTACTCTATCCCATTGGTCTGTCTGTCTGTCTTTATGCGAGTAACACACTGGTGTGATTACTGTAAGCTTTGTAATGTTTTGAACCAGGAAGTCTGAGTCTTCTGGTTTTGTTCTGCTTTTTCAGGATTTTTTGGCTATTTAGGGTCTCTTGAAATTTCATATTAATTTTAGGATGGATTTTTGTATTTCTGCAAAAAACACCATTGGGTTTTTGATAAGGATTGCATGAATCTACAGATCATTTGGGGTAGTACTGACATCTTAAGAATATTGTCTTCCAGACCTTTTTGTTTTTTTTGTTTTTTTGCGGTACGTGGGCCTCTCACTGTTGTGGCCTCTCCCGTTGCGGAGCACAGGCTCCGGACGCGCAGGCTCAGAGGTCATGGCTCACGGGCTCAGCCGCTCCGCGGCATGTGGGATCTTCCCGGGCCGGGGCATGAACCGGTGTGTCCTGCATCGGCAGGCGGACTCTCAACCACTGCGCCACCAGGGAAGCCCCGAAGCCCCTTCCAGACCTTTTCCAAAGACAATATTCAATTGGCCAACGTGTACTTGAAAAGGTGCTCAACATCACTAATCATCGGGGAAACGCAAATCAAAACCACAATTAGATATCACCTCACACCTGTTAGAATGGCTAGCATCAAAAAGACAAGAGATAACAAATGTTGGAGAGGACTCAGAGAAAAGGAAACCCTGGTGTACTGTTCATGGGAATGTAAACTGGTTCAGCCAATATGGAAAACAGTATGGATGTTCCTCAAAAAATTAAAAATAGAATTACCATACTCTTCAGCAAATCTGCTTTTGGGTACATATTCAGAGGAAACAAAATCGCTATGTCAAAGAGACATCGACAATAGCCAAGACATGGAAATAACCTAAGTGTACATCGACAGATGAATGGATAAAGGAAATTTAGTATATATACATATATATAATACATATATAATATATATATATATATATATATATATAATGGAATACTATTCAGCAACAAAAAAGAAAGAAGTCCTGCCCTTTGCAACAACATGGATAAAACTTGAGGTCATTATGCTAAGTGAAAGAGAAAGACAAAATATTTTATGATCTCAATTATATGTGAAATCTAAAAAGAACAAAAACAAAAAAACAAAGCATAGAAAAAAATCAAATTTGTGGTTACTAGAGGCAGAGGCTTGGATGTAGAGCAATTAGATGAAGGGGGTCAAAAGGTACAATCTTCCAGTTATAAGATAAATCAGTACCGGGGATGTAATGTACAGCATGACTATAGTTAACACAGCTGTTAACTATAGTTGAGAGTAGATCCTAAAAGTTCTATCACAAGGACATTTTTTTCTTTGCAACTATATGAAGAGATGGATATTAACTATACTTACTGTGGTAATCATTTTGCAGTGCATGTATTTTAAGCCATTATGAGGTACACCTTAAACTTATATAGAGCTGTATGTCAGTTATATCTCAAAAAAACTGAAAAAAAATTGTCTTCCAATTCATGAACATGAGATGTCTTTTCATATATTTGTTCCTTCTTTAATTTCTTTTAGCAAAGTTTTGTGGTTTTAAGTGTACAAGACTTTTGCCTTCTCCATTTAGTTTATTCCTAAGTATCTTGTTCTTTTCGATGCTATTGTAAATGGAATTGCTTTCTTAATTTCCTTTCCGGATTGTTCATTTTTAGTGTATGTAAATGCACCTGACTTTTTAATGTGTTAATTTTGTATCTTGCAACTTTGCTGAATTGTTTTATTACTTCTAACAGTTTTTTAAAATGGGACCTTTAGGTTTCCTACATGTAAGATCATGTCATCTACAAACAGATAATTTTACTTCTTCCTTTTTATTTTGGATGCTTTTTTTTTTTTTTTTCTTGCCTAACTGCTCTGGGTAGGTCTTCCCGTACTATGGTGAACAGAAGTGGTGAAAGTGGTTTATCCTGGAGAACGTTTCCTGTTCACTTGAGAAAAATGTGTATTCTGCTGTTGTTGATTGGAGTGTTCTGTATATTTCTTCAGGTCCAATTGATTTCAAAAAATTATTATAAAGCTACAGTAATTATGACGTACAGTAATCACAACACTGTGGTACTGGCATAAAGACAGACATACAGACCAGTGGAATAGAACAAAAAGCCCGTAAATAAACCCTCACATACATGGTCAAATGATTTTTGACCAAATAAGGAAAGGAAATAGAGTACTTTAACAATGTTCCCTTAGCATATTAATCATAGTTTAAAAAAATTCCTAATCTGATAATTCCAACATTCTTGCCATATCTGAATCTGGTTCTGATGCTTGCTCAGTCTCTTCAAACTGTTTTTTTTGGGTTTTATTTTGCCTTTTAGTTGTCGACTAAAAGTATATATATATATGTTATATATATATATATATATATAACATATATATATGTATATGCACAACCTAAAAGTTGAGAATTATGCTTTCTTCGGTGGACTAACTGAGGACTTCAAGTCCAGGAGGCAGCATCTCAAGTAACCCTGAGAAAACTGCTCTGATGAGGCAAGGCAGGAGCTAGAATATATAGGAGTTTTGCAACAAAGGTCAGGTAGTCTGAACATCAAAAGATTATTGTTAATGAAAGAAAATGAGATAGATCAAGTTAAGGAATTTATCTCATTTCTATGTATGGGAAGATGCAAGACTCTGGGATTACTGAAATCATTTCACTGATATGTACCTCAGAAGGGAGTGGCTGCAGTCTGTAGGCTGCTACACGGCAGGTATTCTCTGCTTCCTTCCTGAGTCCCCTCAGGGCTCACCGACTCATGGAGGGTTGCAATCACTGAGGACGGTGACATCCTGTTTACTGCTGTGGCAGACAATATTTTATTTCTCATAGTATACCTTGTAATTTTTGTTGAAAGACAAAAATGTTGTACTGGATAAAAACGATCTGTGGTAAATAAGCATTTACAGATGTGGTGGTAAGGTATGGAGGGATGGGTAGCATTCCATAGACCATGAAATATGAGAGTTCTCAGTTTTTCAGGGAGACTGTACCCCTGAGCTGCGAACTTCACAGCTTTCCCCCTCCTTTATGTGGGACAGCATGGCTAGAGGGGCTGGCATTATTTCCCTTCATTCAGGCTGGTTATGCTCTGATAAAACTCCAATAAGTTACGCTTTGTTGAGGTAGCAGTCTTGAGGGCAGGCTTTGTTAAGAACAGACTGCTCTGGCATATTTCAAAATGGCTCCTTTTCCCCTCCCTCTGTTGTAATCACAAGGCAATTTTTTTCTCTAATCCTTACTGTAAGTAACTGGTAAGTCTCCTGGAGATCAAACACACAAAATCACAAGCACACCTGTAACACGGAGGAGTCAAATCTGACCACACGTTGGATCTGTTTCTTGTACTTTAACCTTTGCTTTGTTCACTAAAAGGATACTGTCTATACACAATGGCCTGCCTCAGGGAACCCTGCCCCTCTGCCTGAATGTTAAACCAAAGTGCCTTTGTTCAGGGAAGCATCCTGACCCTGTCCACCTGTGGATGGCTGCAAGAAAGAAGAAACTAACACATCCCCTCCCCAGGCTGACCATTCCACGGGACATTTGCAAATCTTATGGATTTTTCCCTTTACTTCCTCATCTCCTACCCCTCTCTGTTCTGTAAAAGAAACTGGCATCCAAACCCTAATAAGATGGTTTTTTTGAGACATTAGTCTACCCTCTTCTCGGTCTGCTGGCTTTCAAAATAAAGTCGTATTCCTTACCTCAACACCTCGTCTCCCGATTTGTTGGCACGTATTGGCCTGTTGGGAGGTGAGCAGAGCGAGCTTGGACTCGGTAACACACCCATCTAAGAATGGTCCCTTCTGGAGTTTTAAACTCTCAGACTTTTCCACACTGAGCCTCCAGCAATTCATAAGTTTCAGTTTAGGATTCACTAGCTCCTACAGAAGTTTCTATTCATGGGTTTCTGCTTTGTTGAGTTCTAATTCTCTGGATCTACTTGTCTGTGTCTCTGATTTATGGGTCAGCAATTTGCCCTGTGACCTCACTGCCCTAATGGATCTAAGAAGAGTTGTTGATTTTTGGTCCATTTAGTTTTTTACTTGTTAGGACACAGGGACAACTTTCAAGCTCCTGATATGCTAGACCAGAAACTGGATCTCTATAATTTCTCTCTCTTGTAGATATTTTCATTTTGTTCATATATTGATTTCCTGATTTCCTTTAGTTCTCTGTATGTGTTCCTATTTAGGTTATCAAGCTGAATCACTAAGACAATTGTTTCAAAGTGTTTGTCAAGTAAATTTGAAGCCTTTCTTTAGGGTCATTTTCTGGAGATTTATTTTGTTTCTTTGAATGGGTCATGCATCTGTTGAAAACTGGGCATTTGACAATCAGATACCTCTCCCAGTCTTTGCGGCCTTACTCCGTGCAGGTGTCAGTCCCCTAATCAGTGCAGCATGAGGGCTCAGGTCTTCTCGGGTGGTACATCTTCCTTGGGCCTGTGTGTGTGCTTTTACCCCTAATTCCTCTACATACACAGCTGCTTTTCAAAGTATCTTATGTCCCTAAGAGTCTCACCCTTCTTCTTCTCAGGGCCTTGGGTGTTCTATTGTATTCCTCCACCCACAGTCTCTTGCCCCCAGGTGCCCACAGGTCAGAAATCCCCCTGAGGCTCTCCACGGTGCCCTGCACCACACTACTATCATGTGCCCTGCGCCACACTGCTATCATCAGCCTCCAATCTGATACCCAAAGTAATCCACCATTCGTGTCAGCACTCTGAGTCAGGGGAGAAAAAACAGACCCTCCAATAGCCCCCAGACAAGTCAGAACAGTGTAGACAACTTCCTTCCGCCGTAAGGGAGGGATCGGGAATTGACTTCCTCTCTCTGAGGTATGCCTGGGTGGGGTGGGCAAGGGTGATCCAAAATGCCACAAAATTTTCGTTTGGAATTTTTTTTTTTTTAACGTCTTTATTGGGGTATAATTGCTTTACAATGGTGTGTTAGTTTCTGCTTTATAACAAAGTGAATCAGTTATACGTATACATATGTTCCCATATCTCTTCCCTCTTGCGTCTCCCTTCCTCCCACCCTCCCTATCCCACCCCTCCAGGCGGTCACAAAGCACCAAGCTGATATCCCTGTGCTATGCGGCTGCTTCCCACTAGCTATCTACCTTACATTTGTTAGTGTATATATGTCCATGCCTCTCTCTCACCACTCTCTCACTTCGTCCCAGCTTACCCTTCCCCCTCCCTGTATCCTCAAGTCCATTCTCTAGTAGGTCTGTGTCTTTATTCCTGTCTTACCCCTAGGTTCTTCATGACATTTTTTTCTCTTAAATTCCATATATATGTGTTAGCATATGGTAGTTGTCTTTCTCTTTCTGATTTACTTCACTCTGTATGACAGACTCTAGGTCTATCCACCTCATTACAAATAGCTCAATTTCATTTCTTTTTATGGCTGAGTAATATTCCATTGTATATATGTGCCACATCTTCTTTATCCATTCATCTGATGATGGGCACTTAGGTTGTTTCCATCTCCGGGCTATTGTAAATAGAGCTGCAATGAACATTTTGGTACATGACTTTGAGTGCGGCTGTTTCTTGGTTGTGCATTCAGTTGGCTGCTGCAGATCCTTAACTGGTTTTGGAGTTCTCACAAAATTACTTAGGTCGGTATGATGTTTACTTGGTGTTTCTGTGGGGAAATGAGGGCCTGGAGCTTCCTACTCTTCTTTCTTCCTCACATCAACCAATATTATCTTTTGTACCTGGTAAAATTACATGATAATTTTGAGATTCATCTATTTTGTGATATTACGTGGATCAGTCATTCCTTCCTTTTTATTACTAATGTTCCATTGTATGAATATACCACAATTTGTTTATCTACTTTCCTAATTATACACTTTGAGTTGTTTTTAGTCTTTGCTATTATGAATGAAGTTCATTAGAATATTCATGTACAAGTCTTTTTGTAGAGATAATTTTCATTTCTCTTAGGTAAATACATAGAAGTAGGATTACTGTACCATAGCATATATGTATATCTAACTTGATAAGAGACTTCCAAAGTAGTTTCTTCTTTGAAGTGTCCTATTTTTATTGGGTTGGCATTTTATTGTTGATCTGTAGGGGTTCTTTGTATATTGTGGATACAAGTCTTTTGTCAGTTATCTGTGTACCAAGACTGTCTTCCAGTCTGGCATTTCACTCTCTTAACATTGTCTTTAAATGAGAAGTTTAAAATTTTTGGCCAAATCATTTATCATTTTCTTTCTAAAGGTACTGACCAAAGTGGTTAGTACATTTTCCGTTCTAAGACATCTTTTCCTACCTCTACCCTAAGGTTGTGAAATTATTCTCTCTGTTTCCTTCTAGAAACTTTAGCTTTCACATTTAGGTCTATGATCCATATCAAATTAATTTTTGTGTATGATGTGGGCAAGGGGGTCAGTTTTTTTCACATAGTTATGCAATTACTTAGCACCATTAAAAAAAGACTTCCCTTTCTCCATTGAATTACTTTGGCATATTTATTAAAAATCAATTGAATGTAGAGGTGTGGGCTTACCTTAGTCTGTTTGGGCTGCTATAACAGAATACCATAGGCTGGGTGGCTTATAAACTATAGAAATTTATTTCTCACAGAGTCTGGAGGCTGGGAAGTCCAAGAACAAGGTGCTGGCAGATTTGGTGTCTGGTGAGAGCCCACTTCCTGCTTCATGGACCTGTAACCTCACATAGTGGAAGAGATGAAGGCTCTCTCTGGAGTCTCTTTTCTATGTGCTCTAGTCCCATTTGTGGGGGCTCTATTCTCATTACCTAATCACCTTCCAAAGGCCCCACTTCTTTTTTTTTTTTTTTTTTTTTTTTTTTGGAAAAAGGCCCCACTTCTAAATACCAACCCATTGGGGGTTAAGTTTCAACATATTAATTTTGGGGAAACACAAACATTCAGTCTATAGCAGGGATTATTTCTTACTATTCTGTTCCATTGATTTATTTGTGCATCCTTAGCCAAGACTATGCTATTTTAATTACTGTGGCTTTGCAAAATTGGTATTACTTCTTCCTTAAATGTTTTATGGAATTCACCAGTGAAGCTATGTAACCTTGGAGATTTTCTTTATAGGACGGTTTTAAATTACAGATTCAACTGTTTTCTTCTACCAATATAGGACTATTCAGATTTTCGATTTTTTTCTTGTGTCAGTTTTGGAAAGTCATATTTTTCAGGAAATCTATTTCTTCTGAATAATTAAATTTATTGCCATGAAGTTTTTCATACAATACTTTTTATACCCTTTTATTTTGGTAAGAAACTATTGGTATCACCCTTTTTATTTCTGTTGTTGGTAATTTATGTTTTTCTAAAAACAATTTTGCTAGGGTGTAACAATTCTATTACTTTTTTTAAAAAGGTAGTGTTTCGGGGGAGGGAGGGATTCTCTTTCTATTTTTCTTTTTTTTGAAGTATAGTTGATTTACAATATTATGTTAGTTTCAGGTGTACAGCAAAGTGATTGAGTTATCTATCTCTCTCTCTCTCTATATATATATATTCTTTTTCAGATTTTTTTCCATTATAGATTATTGCAAGATATTGAATATAGTTTCCTGTGCTATACAGTAAGTCCTTGTTGTTTATCTATTTTATATGTAGTAGTGTGTATCAATTAATTCCAAACTCCTAATTTATTCCTGGGGGAAGGGGTGGATTTTCTTATTTGTTCATCTGTTTTCTAGTTCATTAACCTCTGTGAGTTTTTAAAAATATTTATTTATTTAGGCTGCACTGGGTCTTAGCTGTGGCACGAGGGATCTTTGTCGCGGCATGTGAATTCTTAGTTGCAGCATGCAGGCTTCTTAGTTGTGGCATGTGAACTCTTAGTTGCAGCATGCGTGTGGGATCTAGTTCCTTGACCAGGGATCAAACCAAGGCCCCCTGCATTGGGAGCACAGTGTCTTACCCACTGGACCACCAGGGAAGTCCCTGACCTCTGTTCTTATCTTTATTATTTCTTCACTTGTACTTTCTTTGGATTTAATTTGCTTCTGTTTTTCTAACTTTTTTGAGGTAGAAGTTTAGATAATTGATTTTAAACTTTTCTTGTTTTCTGCTATATGTATTTGGTGTACTAACTTTCTCTTTGAGCATTCATTTAGCTGCATCTCACAAATTTTGATGTTATTTTTTCATTAGTTAACATATTTTCCAGTTTCCATTGTGATTTCTTCTTTGATCAAAGGAATATTCAGATGTGTATTATTTAGTTCTCTAATATTTGGGCATTTAAAAAGTTATCTTTTGTTACTTCAGTTCAGTTTCGTGGTGATCAGAGAAAGTTCTGTATGATTTCAACCCTTTGAAATCTATTGAGACTTGTTTTACTTCCTAACATATGTTTTATTTTGTGCATGATATTTGAAAAATTTAGTTCTTCTCAGTAACACCCTGAGGATTCAGTATAAAGATTTTAAACATCTTTCATCAAATACAACGTATTCCATATTTTGTTTTGTGAGGGTTAAGGGCAAATAGGTCAATTGCTTTAACTATTTTCTGCATCTTTACTTATTTTGGTGTCTGCCTGTTCTATCGATTACTAAGAGAGGGGTGTTAAGTCTCTAATTTTGACTGTGCATTTGCCTATTTCTTCTTCTGATTCTATCAATTTTTGCAAAGTATTTCAAAGCTTATTTGGTTGCATACACACTAAAAATTGTCATTTTTTTTCTGAATTAATTGACCCATTTATGTTTAACAAATGTCCCTTTTAATTTCTGGTCACATTCCTTGTCTTGAGGTCTACTTTGAATATTTATTTATTCATTTATTTATTTATTTGGCTGAGCCATGTCTCAGTTGCGGCTCGCGGGATTTTCCTTGCGGCATGTGGGATCTTTAGTTGTGGCATGTGAACTCTTAGTTGTGGCATGTGGGATCTAGTTCCCTGACCAGGGATCAAACCCGCCCCCCTGCACTGGGAGTGCAGAGTCTTAGCCACTGGACCACCAGGGAAGTCCCTTGAGATGTACTTTGATATTAATATAGTCACCCCAACTTTCCCGTGATTGGCATAGGCGTGGTAGATGGTTTTTCATCTTTTAAAATTTCAACCACTTGGGCTTCCCTGGTGGCGCAGTGGTTGCGAGTCCGCCTGCCGATGCAGGGGACACGGGTTTGTGCCCCGGTCCGGGAAGATCCCACATGCCGTGGAGCTGCTAGGCCCGTAAGCCATGGCCGCTGAGCCTGCGCATCCAGAGCCTGTGCTCCGCAAAGAAAAAAAAAATTTCAACCACTTTGTGTCCTTATATTTAATGTATGTCTCTTTTAAACAGCCTTATATTTAGGTTTTGTTTTTATCTAATGTGACAATTTCTTTGGAGTGTTTAGTTCATTTACGTTTAATGTAATTACTAATGTGGTTGGATTTAAGCCTAACAGCTTGCTTTTCATTACTGTTTGTCCTATGTGCTTTTTGCTCCTCCTTTGCTACTTTCTTCAGATTTATATCTTAGCATTCCATTTTATTTCCTCTCTTGGATTTTTTTTTTTTTTTTTTTTTTTTTTTTTTTTTTTTGGCTGTGTTGGGTCTTGCTTGCTGCCCATGGGCTTTCTCTAGTTGCCCCGAGTGGGGGCTACTCTTCGTTGCAGTGTGCAAGCTTTTCACTGCGGTGGCTTCTCTTGTTCTCTTGCTGTGGGCTCTAGGCGTGTGGGCTTCAGTAGCTGCGGCTCAAGGGCTCTAGAGCGCAGGCTGAGTAGTTGTCGCGCATGGGCTTAGTTGCTCCACAGCATGTGGGATCTTCCCGGCCCAGGGCTCGAACCTGTGTCCCCTGCATTGGTAGGCGGATTCTTAACCACTGCGCCACCAGGGAAGCCCGGATTTTTTTAAATTGCTTATTTTTTTTATTAATTCTCTAGGGATTATGATATTTAAAAATTATCACAATATACCTTGAATTTGTATTTCAGCACTTCACCTACAGTATAAAAAAACAGGAAAACAACAAAAACAAACAAAAAACCAAAAAAACCCAACCCTTCGGAATCTAACTTTGAGACTCAGCCCTGGGCAGAGAGATGCAGTATTTCTGCTGATTGAAAATGTGTGGGCTGGCTGGGAACCAGAAAGTCACTCAAAACCCATGTTTTGCAGGAGTGTGAGGGACCTCCAGGTGCTTCTAGAAAAAGTGGTCTCTGAATATTTAGACAACTGATAGATTCTGGTTTAGTCAGGATCCATTTGCTGCAACTTTTTGCATCATCTGGGGGACAGCCAGAAGGTAATCAAACTTCTTGTGGTTTTCAGTACCCGCTGCCCATCTTTATTGCTCTCCCTCACAACTCGGCGGGGGTCGGGGATACTGTAGTTTAGGGAAATTTTTCTCCTAAGCATGTTTGTGACAAGCTCACTCCACTCAGCGATTCCATAAGACGTGTTGTTTATTTGGCCTCTCAAGGTTGTGTTTTGGGGCTAGTTCGTCAGGACTTCTTGTCAGCCATTCCCACAAGCCTGCGCACGCCTTTGCCCCCGGCTCAGAGGGGAGATGGCGATCACTGCAGGGGCCATACCGGGTCATTTTCTCCCAGCTGGCTCGGTTCCAGCGGCGTATGCCAGTCGCACCCGGCTCCAGCCCGCGGAGCGCAGGTGTGCGCACCTCCTCCCTGGCTGTGGGCGCCAGGCCAGCCCGCCTGGGTGTCCCCCCAAGTCCCTTCTGCAGCTCATCTCACCCGCCGCCCTGACCCTGTGGAGCCCCGGGACAGGGCGCGCACCCCCGCTCTTTTTACGGCCTAAAGCGGGAAGCTTCCACGGGGAAGCGCCCCCACCCACCCACCCGCGGTCCCAGGCAGAGCTGAGGTCGCCGAAGCCGGCAGGTGGCCCTGGAGGCTCTCTTCCCTGGGGAGCATTTTCTGCGGCCGGAGGGGAGCGCGGCGCGGAATACTGCCGGACTGCGGGGTCAGGGGAGGGAGCTAGGCGTGGAGGAGCGGACGGACTGGGCTGGAGAAGGAGCGCGGAGGGAGGAGCGCCGGGAGGAAGGGGCCGAGCCGGGAGAGCCCCCGCCCCGGGAGGAAGGGGAGGAGGCCGGGTGTTTCCTGGAGCATTCCCGACCCGCCTCGGTGACTCATTCGGCCGGGAAACTCCCAGGGCCCGCCCGGGACCCCAGAGCCGCCGCCGCGAACCAAGGTGAGGAACGCTGCCGCTTCCGCCCCACCCCGCCGCCCAGGTGGGATCCGGACCTCGCTCGGAACCCGGCCGGGAGGGAGCTGGAAGGCGGCGGTGCCGGGCCGTGGCCCCGCGAGCGGCCGGGACTTGGACCTCGGCCGCGCGGCCTCCCCGGCTGCGCCGCCTCCCAGGATGGCCCCGGCCACCGCGCTCCGGCCCGGGAGTCGCGGACCCCTGCCCCAGCGCCCCCGGCACGTGGCGAAACTCCAGTGGAGACGGGGTACATTGGGGTTTTGCAGTTATTGTTGGAAAGCAAGGAGCAGGCGGTTTGCGCTGAGGTCGTGCTTTGTGCCCCTCTCTAAGGGAAGGAGGGAGACTCTGGCCGAGCGAGACCATTTTGCAGATTCTTGGAGAGAGGAGTTTGGGGCTTTGTTAAGGAGCCGAGATTGTTACTTGGGCAGCACGGTTCAGTACAGCCAGACTAAATTGTGTATTTCAAGCCTGAAATGCGTGCTCCTAATTCGCAGCGCTTGGTGGGCGGGAGAAAAGGGCGGAAGAGTAATTTGGCAATGGGGCTTAAGGAGCGCTTTCTAAGCCGAGAGAGGTGTCCGGACCACGTCCACTCTAGTGTCAGGTCTGAACGGCAGGATAGCGTTGCTTATGAAGCCCCTTGTTGGACGGTCTGCGCTTCTGTGGGAGACCTGGGAGTTTCCCTTTACCGGAGAGGAGGGTGCTGTGCGCCTCGCCGCACAGTGTTTGTCCGAAGCTGGTGAGCCGGGTGGTATTTCTTGGCCGTTATCGACGTGATTCCGTCAATGATCCGTGATTGAATCAGCAGTGATTCCCCTTGCCTAGCTCAGGTTGCTGTTCTTGACAGCTCACCAGCGGCTGCAGCGGCGCGGGGCTCGTGCTGGAAGATCCTGCCCGGGCCGCTCGGCTGGGGCCCCGGCCTGTGACGGTGCGCGCCGGTGCCTGCCGTCCCTTCTCCCTGAAGGCCCTTCGAGGTTTTCCGAGTAAAGCGCAGATCTACATGCACGGAGCCCGAAGAAAACATTCAGGGCCACGGCAGGTTTGCGTTTGTGAGAATTCAGTTAGGAAGGTGGTGCCAACGCTGCCTTCGCGCAGCGGCATCATCTCTGTGCCAGAGGCGAACCAGGGAAATGTGGTGGCAGACATTTCCTGTATTAATACATACATTTGTGTGCTCATAGGTCGCCCAAAGAAGAGTTACCCCCCAAGTGTTTTTGTTTTGTATGTGTGTTTACTTAAATTTATTTTTAAGTTTACACATAGTAAGATTCACTTTGTGGGGTACAGTTCAGTGAGTTTTAACAAATGCTTAGTGTAGTGTGACTCCCCCCACAGTCAAGATACAGAACAGTTTTATCACCCCCCTGAACTCCTTCTTCCTGTCCCTTTGTAGGCAACCCCATTCCCAACTCCTGACCCCTGATCTGTTCTCCATTCCTACAGTTTTGCTTTTTCCAGAATGTCATATGTGGTTTTTGAGTCTGGTTAGTTCACTTAGCATAATGCGTTTGCGATTCATTCATACTCTAGTTTGTCCCTGGGGTAAAGACATTAACGTTTAAAACTTGTACCACTAGGGTACAACCTGAGCCATTCAAATAACCCTTTTGAGTCATGAGAAAAATTACAGAACTTCAGCTTATTAAAAAATTCAAACAGTACTCAACTACATATACTAACTGAAATTCCCTCAGTACTTCTATCTTGGTATGTAGCCTTTTCTGTGCATACACATAGGTTTTGTTTGTGTGTGTTCTTTTTGTAACATAATGAGATTATACTGCATGTAGCATCATACCTCTTCACTTAATGATCTCGGATTATTTAAAGATGTTGGAAATCATAACATGTTGGCACATACAGTATATATACACATGGGTAGCCTTCATTCCTTTTAATGGCTGTATATAGTGTAGCTGCATCACAATTTATTTAATCAACCACCTGTTAATTGACATTGTTATTTTACGTTTGTCACCCCCACAGTCAATGCTTGTGTGTATATCTTTATGTATATACTCAAGTTTATCGTTCTGGAAGTAAATTAGCGTCTAAATAATAGCTAACATTCCTTGAGTACTTACTTTGCTCCAGCATCGTTCTAAGCCAGGGCTACTTTTCCTGTAAAGGTCCAGATAGTGACTACTTACGGCTTTGCAGGCCGTATGGTCTCTGTCACAGCCTCCCCAGTTGCACTGTTGCAGCAGAAGTCAGCACAGACAGTCTGTAATGAATGAGTATGGCTGTGCCCCAGTAGGACTTTGCTTGTAGAAGCAGACCGCGGGCTGTAGTTCGCTAACTCCTGAGTGCTCTACATACTAATTATTCTCACGACCCTCAGAGGTGGGTGCAATTATTACTCCCACTTTATGGATGAGGAAACTGACCAAGAGGTGAAGTATGTGTCTAAAGTTACATGCCTGGGAAGTGGCAGAGCCAGACTTTGAATCCAGCCATCTGATTGCACACTCATAAGTTAAAAATTAGAAGCACGGGCTTCCCTGGTGGCGCAGTGGTTGAGAGTCCGCCTGCCGATGCAGGGGACACGGGTTCGTGCCCCGGTCCGGGAGGATCCCACATGCCACGGAGCGGCTGGGCCCGTGAGCCATGGCCGCTGAGCCTGCGCGTCCGGTGCCTGTGCTCCGCAACGGGAGAGGCCACGACAGTGAGAGGCCCGCGGACCGCAAAAAAAAAAAAAAAATTACTGTTATAAAGCAGAAACTAACACACCATTGTAAAGCAATTATACCCCAATAAAGATGTTTAAAAAAAAAAAATTAGAAGGAAGCTGTCAGTAATGCCTTCTGCAAAATGTTAGACCCTGGGACCTGACCCTCACACACCTATTGAATCACTTACCTGCGATTTTTTGAAGGCACTGTGCTTGCTCAGGTACCACTCCAGGAGCACCTGCCTTCACTCCCCAGGTGGGCCAGTGTTCCCTCAGCCCCTCTCACTGTGTGACAGTCTGTGTCCTGGCTTTTGATCTACGTTTCACTAGCACCGGTTTATAGAGGGGTCAGCTCAGTAAGTGCCTGGGGCTGCCCACTAGCCAGTGGGAAGAAAGATACATTTTGGCAGGTGTGATCAAGTTGGGTCTTGGCAAATCTACTGCTTTGACTGTTGTTGATGTCTGCTGTATATTCACCTGGGCCCCGGTGGGTATGTTGCTTGGACTACCTTCGACCATTTTTCTTCTTTGGTATTGTGGGAAAAGCACCTATTAGGTTGTGATGAAGATCATATGAGGTGTAATATATATAGGAAATGTACTGTATAAGGGGCTGTTACTATTCGTGCTATGTTTTCTAAAGCTTTTATATAACTAACCAGTCCTAGCTACTCATTGTTTTTGCAACCAACATAAGTATAGTATGGGTTAACTACATCTATGTAATTTAAAAACTTTATTTTAGCCAGGGCAATAAGTTCAGAAAAATAAATAAAAGGCAGATTGGAAATAGAAAATAAAATTGTCCCTTTTTGCAGATGGTATCTACATAGAAAATCCAAGGAATCTATGAAAAAGCTATTAGAACTAGTAAGTGAAGTTTAACAAGGTCACAAAATGCAGTCAACACATATAAGTCAATCTTATTCTATACAAGCAATGTGCAATTAGAAAGTGAAATTTTAAAAAATACCATTTTCATCAGCTTCAAAAAATCAAATACTTACATATAAATTTAATCTATATGCTGAAAACTACAAAATGCTGATGAATGAATCAAAGATCATGTAAATAAGTGGAGAGGCACATTGTGGTCATGGGTTGGAACACTCAACATAGTAAAGATGTCAGTTCGCTCCAAATTGATCTATAGATTTAACACAATTCCAATCAAATACTGCAGCAAAAAAATATTTTAACTTTATTGATGTATAATGTATATACTATAAAATTTACCTACTACGAGTGGGCAGTGATTTTTAGTAGATTTATGGAGTGGGGCAGCAGCACCATAACCCAGTTTTGGAACATACGGGTCTCACCCCAGTAAGATCGCTCACGACCTTTCACAGTTAATCCCCATTCGAAGGCCCTATTCCAGCTAATCACTAATTTGCTTTCTTTTATAGATTTGCCGTTTCTGGACATTTAACATAAACGAAAGTGTACAATTTGTGGGCTTTATGTGTGGCTTCCTTCACTTAGCATAATGTTTTTGGAGTTTATCCCTGTTCTAGTATGTACCAGCATTTCATTCCTTTTTGTTGCATTGTATTCCATTGTATGGATATATCACATTTTGTTTAACCCTCCATTAGATCCATTTTTTGCCTGTTATGAATAACTGCTGCTATGAAGACTCATGTACAGGTCTTTACGTGGGCATATGTTATAATGTCTTTTGGATAGAAATCTAGAAGTGTTCTTGCTGGGTCATAAGATATTTTTGTTTATTAGAACAAGTAGGATGTTTTTATAGATAACAGGCAAACTGACTCTAAAATTGATATGAAGGGGAAAATAAACTGGACTATCTGAAAAAAATGATTAAAAACAAAAATAAATTGGGGAAATCACCTTGCCTGATTTTTTTTTACTATAATAAAATATAAATAACCCAAAAGTTACCATTTTAACCATTTTAAGTGTACAGTTTAGTAGCATTAAGTTGTACAGCCATTGCCACTATCCATCCCCTAAACTTTTTCTTCATCCCAAACTGAACCTCTGCACTTATTTATTTCTTTATTTTATTGAGGTATAGTTGATGTACAATGTTTCAGGTGTACAGCGAAGTGATTCCGTTTTGTATATATACACATATATATATATATATACACATACATATACATACACACATATCTGTTCTTTTTCAGATCTTTTTCCATTATCGGTTATTATAAGATATTGAATATAGTTCCCTGTGTTATACAGTAGGTCCTTGTTAATCTATTTTATATATAATAGTATCTGTTAATCTCAAATTCCCAATTTATCCCCCCCCTGACTTCCCCTTTGGTAACCATAAGTTTTTCTGTGTCTGTGTCTGCACCCACTTAAACACTAACTCCCCATTCCCTTATTCCTCCAGCTCTTGGTAGCAACCATTCTACTTCCTGTCTATGAACATGACTATTCCAGACACCAATTAAGCATTGCTATGAACATGGTAATTCACTGTTTAATTTCTTTGAGCAGTTGTCATACTGTTTTCCATAGCAGCTTCACCAGCTTTTCTGTGTACCAACAATGCACAAGGGTTCCAGTTTCTTCACATCCTCACCAACACTTGTTATTTTCTGGTGGTTTTTTTTGTGTGTGTGTTTTTTTAAATAATAACCACCCTAATGGGTGTGAAGTGGTATCTCATTCTGGTTTTGATTTGCATTTCCCTAATGCTTAATGGTGTCGATCATCTCTTCATGTACTTATTTGCCATTTGTGTATCTTCTTTACAGAAATGTCTATTCAAATACTTTGTCCATTTTTTAATCATGTTGTTTGTTTTTTTAAGTGTTGAGTTGTAGGAATTCTTTATATATTTTGGATAACAATCCCTTATCAGATATGTGATTTGCAAATATTTTCTCCCATTCTGTGGGTTATCTTTTCATTCTCTTGTCCTTGGGTGCACAAAGGTTTTTAATTTTCATGTCCAGTTTATCTACTTTTTCTTTTGTTGCTAGTGCTTTTGGTGTCATATCCAAGAAATCATTGCCAAATCCAGTGTCATGAAGATTTTCTCATATGTTTTCTTCTAAGAGTTTTATAATTTTAGCTCTTCTGTTTAGCTTTTTTGTTCATTTGAGTTAATTTGCATATATAGTGTAAGGTGATGGTCCATTTTAATTCTTTTGCATGTGGATATCCCGTTTTCCCAGCACCATTTTTTAAAAAGACTGTCCTTTTCTTCAGTGAATGGTCTTGACACCCTTGTTGAAAATCATTTGACCATATACACAAGGGTTTATTTCTGGGCTCTTTTTTTTTCATTGGTCAATGTGTCAGTCTTTATGCCAGTACCACACTATTTTGATTACTGTAGCTTTATAGTGAGTTTTGAAATCAGTAAATGTGAGACCTCCAGCTTTGTTGTTCTTTTTCAAGATTGTTTTTGCTATTCTGGGTCTTTTGAGATTCCATATTAATCAAGGTGGGTTTTTCTATTTTTGCAAAAAATGCTTTTGGAATTTTGAAGGGGGTTACATTGAATCAGTAGATGGCTTTGGATTATATTGTAAATTTTTTTTTTTTTGGCTGCCCCGTGTGGCTTGCGGGATCTTAGTTCCCTGACTAGGGATCAAACCCAGGCCCGTGGCAGTGAGAGTGGGGAGTCCTAACCACTGGACTGCCCAGGAATTCCCTATATTGTCATCTTAATAATATTAAGTCTTCCAGTTCATGAACATGGAATATCTTTCCGTTTATTTGTGTCTTTAATTTCTTTCAGCAGTGTTTTGTGATTTTAAAAAATATTTATTTATTTAATTTATTTATTTTGGCTGTACCGGGTCTTATTTGCAGCATGCAGATCTTTGTTGCGGCATGTATGCGGGACCTAGTTCCCTGACCAGGGATCGAACTCAGGCCCCCTGCATTGGGAGCGTAGAGTCTTAACCACTGGACCACCAGGGAAGTCTGTGTTTTGTAATTTTTAGTGTATGAATCATTCACCTCCTTGGTTAAATTTATTCTTTTTTTTTTTTTTTGGTTGTGTCGGGTCTTCATTGTGGCGTGTGGGTTTTCTTTCTCTAGTTGTGGCTCACGGGCTCCGGAGACCCTGGGCTCTGTAGTTTGCAGCACATGGGCTCTCTCGTCGAGGCCCGCGAGCTCAATAGTTGTGGCGCCGAGGCTTAGTTGCCCTGCAGCATGTGGGATCTTAGTTCCCCAGCCAGGGCTCGAAACCGTGTCCCCTGCTTTGGAAGGCGGATTCTTTACCACTGGACCACCAGGGAAGTTCCTAAATTTATTCTTAAGTTTTTTTTTCTTTTTGATGCTGTTGTAAATGGAATTGTTTTCTTAATATTCTTTTTGGAATATTCATTGCTAATGTATAGAAATGCAGCTGATTTTTATGTGTTTTGTATCCTGCAGCTTTGCTTAATTCATTTATTAGCTGTAACAGGTTTTTTTGTGATTTTTTTTTTGTGTGTTTTTTAGGATTTTCTACATATAAGATCACGTTCCCTGTGGTTTCATGTATTCTGAGGTTGTTTCATTAGGTGAATATGTTAATAGTTATTACATCTCACTAGTGGAGTGACCATTTTGTCATAATGTTTCTAGTAACAATTTTTGTTTTCAAGTCTATTTTGTCTAATATTTATCTAATATTAGGATAGCTACTTCTGGCCATTTTTGGTTTCTCTTTGCATGTTATATCGTTTCCCATCCTTTTCGTTTCACCCTCCCTGTATCTTTGAATTTAAAATCTGTCTCTCACAGCATGTTTTTTTAATCCATTCTATCAATGTCTGCCTTTTGATTGTCTATTCCATTTACACGTAATGCAGATAACTTATATGGTAGGATTTACATTTGCCATTTTGTTATTTGTTCTTTTTATATCTGGAGACCCTTTGGCCCTAAGTGAGGGGCTTAGGGACAGAGCTTACGCTCTGTAGGAGCCAGTAGAGAACCTAGCACCATGAATGGGGCTTAAACATGGCAGCTCTGGCCTGAATTCAGGCTATCTAATAAGATTTCAGAGCACTCCAGGGATAAGATTTGCATTTATATGAACTTTCTGTGTTAAAGGCCTCTCAGAACATGGTCTCAAGAACATAGGGATGTGTTTTTCACCTTTGTGTTGGTTTGAGCCTGGTGTGCAGTTGTGCTGTTCAGCAGAAGCTCGTTGAGCATTCATTTACCTGGCTATGCCCCCATCCAACTTCATCATGACTGCCTCACCTCCACACAAGCCTGTGGGGACAGAAATCACAGGCCTTGAACTGTGGCTTTCACATTTTTTAGTTGTGAATAAGACAAATGGACAGTGATAGCTACTGTGACTTTTGAAACAAGCATATTTGTGATTTGTATTTATATCTCAGACACTCACTCGCCAAGGTTGTCAAGCCCTGTTCTTCACTCTCTTGGGGGAGTTTTGTTCCACAGGAGAGAAAAACCAATGCCTAGAGAGCAGTGAGTTTCATCTTGGAATCTGATTTGACAGCCAGAATTTTACGTTCAGTGCTAGCATGGCCATTCCTTGTGCTTGTGTTGTCCTGGCCAGGACTGGGGTGGCAGGGGGAGCGTGGACGATGATTCATCCTTGAAGATACTCACAGAAGAAGGTACACTTTGCTCTGAAGAACCACACCGCCCCACGTCAGAAGTGGTGATGAGGATTTGCACTATATTTAAATCCCTATCTAAAGCTTGACCTACTCAAGCTGTTCCATTTTAAAGAATTTTCGTCTTTTTCCACAAATCCTGCTTGGAAGGACCAGTCTCCATAAAACCAATGAGCTTTAAAACCACCTGGACTCTTGACTGATTGGGGTTGTCTGTCCCCAGGGGTCATGGAATAACTAAGTGTGTTAAATCAAGCAGACCTGTGCATGTGCATGATAATTTCACAGATTCTGGAGAGTAAAGTTTTGCTTCTGCCCTGGACACCACACTGATAAGGGTTTTGTACATGCAAGTTGGGTTTCTTCCTTCGCTTTGATTGAGTGGGGGGGTGTGTATTACTCAGGATTTTCCAGAGAAACAGAACCAATAGGGTATGTTTATATATAGAGAGAGATTTATTTTAAGGAATTGGCTCACGTGACCATGGAGGCTGGCAATTCTGAATTCAGAGTAGGCAGGCTGAGACCCAGGAAGAGTTGATGTTGCAGCTTGAGTCCAAAGGCCCTCTGGGGGCAGAATTCAAATCCAAAGGACCTCGATTTTTTTCTCTTAAGGTCTTCAACTGTTTGGACGAGGCCCACCCACACTATGGAGGGCCATCGGCTTTACTCAGAGTGTGCCCATTTAAATGTAAATCACACCTAAGAAATACCTGCACAGCAACATCTAGACTAATGTTTGACCAAAAACTGGATTATACCATAGCATAGTCAAGGTGACACATAGAATTAATCATCATAGGGGGTAGTTTTTCTTTTGTATTTTAACTTGCATTTTAGGTAGTTGCCTCCTCCAACAAAGATTGGCTTCAAGGTAAGCCCCATGCAAAGGGTGGAAAGGGATTTGGGGGGGATCCCTGCCCTCTGGAACTGCCAGCTGAGACAGGGAAGAATCAACACTGCCTACCCTCCCTCCACCAGGAAGAGGGAACACAGCCTTCCACATGTCACTGCCAGACCTTGCACACAAGCACTGAGAGGCTGTGAGCCTCTCAGTGGCCACAGATGGCCCCAGGTAGACCAGAGGTGGATACAGCAGAGTTAGTTCACTCCGGGAAGCCTCTGCCAGGATGGCCGAGGTCTGGGGCAGCTTTCATGGAAGATGTGACTTCCTGCCCTGCACTTCTGTGTGACCCTGAGCCGGGTTCTCAGTGTATCACCTGGACTCCAGTGGCACATTTTGGGCTTACCCCACAGGTTGTGTGAAATTGGTTGTGACTCTGGAAGGGCTCTTGAGAAGCTCCTGGAACTCTCAGTTGTCTTGATTCTGCCTTGAGGTCAAGGCAGGAGGGAAAATGTGCTGTATGTTATAGGGCCTCTGGGGTGTGACTCAGCCTAGGGGTCTCCCCAGACTGGGGCAGAGGCAGCCCGGGTGCTGCGGCGCTGTGGGCCTCGGCCCGTCGTGCGGAGACACAGCCGTGCGTGCCCTTCCTGCGGACTCCGAGTGTGAAAGGCTCGAGTTCCCTCCGAGTTCTCCCTTTTCCCAAAGGTCGGGTGCATTTCGGCAGTTAGCCCCCGTTGTGTTTTGCGCGGGCGTGTTTAGGGAACTCTGTGCCTCCGGAGCCTGTGATTGGCTTTACAGTGACTGGGGGCGTGCAGCCCGCTGGACAGCCCCCCACCCCCACCCCGGCTCTCCCCGAGGGCCCAGCTTCCGCCCGCTAGGGACACGCGCGTCGCCGTCCATCCCAGGTCCCCTAGCCGCGGTCGGGCCAGGCCGCCTTCACACTCCTGCACGGCTCTCCGGGCCTTACAGCCGGCCGGTTCCCTGCCTTTTCCCGGCCTTCTGCCCTTTCTGTCCCTTCAGCCGGCAGCTCCCAGGAAGGGGTCGGGGAGGGCAGCGCCCCCCCCAACGCACTACCGTCCCAGCGGCAGCCGGAGCTGATGCTTCCGAGCTTCCGAGCGCCTCCGGTTGCTTGAAGAAGTTAATTATGTACACTTAACAGTATTTCTCCTCTCATCTGCTTGTTAGCTTACCCGCCCCCACCCCGCCCTCACCCCCCCCCACACAAGGGCAGAGGTGATTTTGGGAATCACAGCATTTCAGGGCCCAGTCATTCTCGACTGCTCACTTCATCCCTAAAAGGTCTCCACGCGTGTGCCCCGGTGGGTGTCTCTGTCCGCACGCGCTGGATAAGGCATGAACTGCGCACAGTCCATAATAGCTAGAGAGCTTGAAAAAACGCGGGAGGCAGCCCTGAATTTGCCGGTTGGTTGTGGCGGCCTTGTGCCAGTTGTAGAACTCCCCATGCCACAGGCTTGGGGCCAGGCTGGTGAACTCTAGTGGGCCTGCGCTTGCCTGGGGCCGCAGGTCCTCCTGCCTTTCTGCATGCCTGGCATCTTTGTAGGAACGAACCCTTTTGAAAGGTTTGTATGTTAGCTAGGGCTCCTGCATCAAGGTACCACAGACTGAGGGGCTTAAACAACAGATATTTCTTTCCTTACGGTTCTGGAGGCTGGAAGTCCAAGACCAAGGTGTCAGCAGCATTGGTTCTTTCTGAGGCCTCTGTCCTTGGCATGTAGATGGCCACCTTCCCACTGTGTCTTCACGTGGTCTTTCTTCTGTGCCTGTGTGTGTCCTGATCTCCCCTTCTTGTAAAGGGCACCAGTCACATTGGATTAGGACCCACCCTATCACCTCATTTTACTACTTACCTCTGTACATCTCCAAATATAGTCAGTCTGAGGTACTAAGAGTTGGAACCTGGAAGGGGGACGCAGTTCAGCCCCTAGCAGTTCATTTAGTTACAGTGATGAGGTGCCTGTGAGCCATTGGTTCTTGCTGCTCCTTGAGGACCTGGCAAGGAGGCGGGAGAAGATGCGTAGCTATCAGGGAGGGTTAATTCCTCGTCCTCGTGAGGCAGAAATACAGACACTCCAGCGTTTTCTTCTATCGCTTCAAAGGATTATATGGTCCACCTTGTGTCGGAGACTACTGCCCTAAAACGTTTTCTCAAAGTGTGGGCCAGAGACTCCAACCTCAGAATTAAGAGGTGTGTGGGGGCTGGGCATTAAACATGCAGGTGCCCGTGGCACTCAGCTCCACCAAGTCAGGGCAAGGTGTGAGAGAGAGCATTTGCGCCGATCTCTGGTGATTGTCTGTTTCAGTTACAGCCAGCTCATACCCCTGGGGTGCGGGGCAGCAGGAGCCCACTTTCAGGATTTTACGGTACTCTGAATAAAGCACAGGCAGACATCATTTAATCGCTCTTTGCTTTCTTGCATTTCACAGATAGTACATTTTTTACAAATTGAAAGTTTGTGGTAACCCTACATCAAGCAAGTCTGTTGGTGCCATTTTTCCTTCAGCATTTGCTAACTTCATGTCTTTGTGTCACATGTTGGTAATTCTTGCAATATTTTAAACTTTTAAATTATTTTTATATTTGGTATGGTGATCTTTGATGTTACTGTGACTTGCTGCAGGCTCAGATGATGGTTAGCATGTTTTAGCAATAACAGTTTTTAATTAAGGTATGCACATTGCATTTGTTTTTTGAAGAGTTGATAGCCATTATTTAGTCTCTCGATGCCAAGTAATTCTGAGCCGCTTTTACATTACCACAATGGCGTGCTTTTCAAAACACATTTCTAGCACCCTTATTATTTTCCCTCCAGTATTGTCATCAAATACTCCTGGTTGACATTCCTATGGGACCCTTGGCTTGTCGTCTCTGCTATCACAGGGGAACCCCACACATTATTTCCAACTCAAAAGCAATACTAAAATATAGTGAATTTCCAGTCTTGACAAATACCACTGTCAAAAATACAGTCTTGAATTTCTTGTGCAAAATGTTAAATAAAAATATTCTACTATTTACCTAAAAGCATGGCAGAGTTTGAATGGTGGCAAAAGGGATATGGGACATTTGGGGCAGCAGCAGCATGAATCAATCACATAGTAGAGAATGATAATAAAAACACTAGCTAGTAGTTATTAAGCACTTTTTTGTATTAGCCACTATTATTTAGACCAAGTCTGTACATTGTTGTTGTTTTTTTTTTTTTTTTTTTGTTTTTTTGCGGTACGCGGGCCTCTCACTGTGGTGGCCTCTCCCATTGCGGAGCACACGCGCAGGCTCAGTGGCCGTGGCTCACGGGCCCAGCCGCTCCGCGGCAAGTGGGATCTTCCCGGACCGGGACACAAACCCGTGTCCCCTGCATCGGCAGGCGGACTCTTAACCACTGTGCCACCAGGGAAGCCCTGTACCTTGTTTTTAAGAAATAATGCTATTGCACACTTAATAGACTACAGTATAGTGTAAACATAACTTTATATGGTCTGGGAAACCAAAAACCTTTATTTGCTTTATTATGATGCTCTGTAACTGAAACTGCAGTACCGCTGAGGTATGCGTGTACTCACCCTATCAACTTTGTAGTAGCCTGAAAATGTTTGTTTGCAAAAACTCTTACCTCTTGATGACTTTTTAATTACCACAGGGGGGGAAAAAAAAAAGATGTAGACAATTAGAACTATTCAGGAAGGAACTTTAAATAGGTGGCCTTAGGGCCCGGTGGCTGCAGGCAGAGCTACTAGCTGCTGCCTCACCCCCAATCACTGACAAGGCAGTGATTACACATTCTAGCTCAGCCTGAAACCTGAAATCTCACATATATGTATATTAAACTGTTCGTTGTGGGCAATTCCTTAATATTCAGAGGCACGGAAAATATTGAATAGTATTATGAACCCTCAACAGTGGTCTGGGCTCACCTGTAACCCCTGCCCACACTGTGCTGTTATGAAGCAAGTCCCAGGAGCACTGTCTCATCTGAGTCATAAACAAACACTTCATTCAGTACATGTCTCCAAGAGAGAGGAGTTCTACTTAAAAACATAAATGCTCTTGGAGTTTTGCTGCTTTTTTCTGGGCCAGAGGTGGAAATGGTTTTGCGTTTTTAAGACCTCTCGCTATTTTGTGTAAGCTGGTTTCTTCAGATCCTAAAAATCTGGGAAGTGTAAAATTATTAAGTAATTGAAGCTAAACATTTGGAGTGTATATATATTTTAAACAAAGCCCAGCATTCTGCAGTGGTCTGAAGCATTTGATTATAGAACGAAAATGATCACTGCTGAGGGCTGATTTGCCTGAGGACGCGTGGTCCCTGGCCCAGATCTCCGATAGGTCTGTCAGAAGCTTTCTTTAGGAGTGCAGGAGTCTGGGCAGACAACAGGGATTCCCAAGGCAGTTGATCTGATCGGAAAGATGCGTTTCACTCTGCGGTGGACGCAGGTGTGTAACCTGCTCTGCGTCACAACAGTGAGGCTCACCGAAACACCTGCAGTCACGGACGCATCTGTTTTCAACGTTTTTCATTCCCTTTCCCCTATGTTCACAAAAAGTTTTCAGAGAGATATTCCATTTTTTACTCTTTTTAAATAATTTCAACCTTACAAAAATTGCAAAAATAAAAATAATACAAAGAACACACGACAAAACTCTTTTACATCAATTTGAGGCCCTTCATCCCCCAGTGCCTGTGTGTATTTCCTAAGGATAAGGATATTCTCTTACATACCCACAGAACAATGACCAACCCTGGCCCTTTATAGAAAATGTTTGCTAATCCCTGTCCTAGAGAATCCATTGCACATATTAATGTGCAAGAATTTTCCTCACAGTTTACAATAAGAAACACCTTGTTACAGGGAGCTTCAGGAGACAGCACACAGACTGGTTCATTCGCTCAGTGGAATAGTATGCATCTGTCAAAACAGCACTTCAGAGCAGCATGTGACAGTGTGTGGATGCCTCTTAGTAATAGCAGTGAAAAAAGTAAGTCAGGCAATTATGTATATTGATAGCATAATATCCCTTTTTTAAAGACTGAATTTTAAAAGTGCCTTTTTGAGAATATGTGTAGATGAGGTGCAGCTTGTACAAAAGAAGGCAGGGGATTGATGCCCAGGTGGAATTTGCTGTATATCACAGGCAGTACCCTAGCTTTTGTTGTGGATGGTGGTTCATCTGTCTTTATGGCATCATTTTAACATAACAAGGTGAGAACGGGCCAGGGTCTAGGAACTATTATGCATCTGAGGTCCAACAAAAAAATTCCTAACATCAGTCAGTTACTGAACTTTTTATGGATCTCAATATTACTTTTAAGTTAATTCTTTGAGATTACCTGCTGCCTCAGAACTGTTTCTCAGATGGGCTATTGTTTGACTTCTGACAGAGGGTCAGCAGTTTGCTCAGATGGGGGCTGTGCGTTAGAAACTGCTCCCTTCCCTGGTTGGGGCTGGCACAGTTCTTCCTACTTGGTTGGGGCTGGCACAGTTCTTCCTACTTGGTACATTTATAAGCGAAAGAGGGAATTCCAAAGGCAAAAGGCTGAAAAGTTGATATGGTAAAAATTTTAAACTGAGGTTTCAAAGAAAAAAGTAAGTGACATAAGAAGGCAAGTAGTGTGACCTGGGAAAATTTTTTGTAGCAACTTTCACACAGTTTTAATGCCTTTAATAAAGAGGTATAGTTGAGTACTTGACATTGATGAGGAAAATACCGAGATTTCAAAGGACAAAATAACAAGAAAACAAACCAAGCTGGCAAGTCACAAAAGAAAGAAAAAAAAGGGTTACTGTATAAAAATTTGTTCAACTTTAATAAGAATAAAAGTAATGTAAATTGAAAGAACATTTAGATGCGGTTCCACTTATTAAATTGTAAAAATGCAAGTGATCCCTGGATGTTGTGATGAGGTGCCATGCTGGTGTCTGTGGGACCCTGTGGGAGGGCACCTCACCTGAATCCACCTGTAACTTTTTAAAAATTGAGAAATAATTGACATACATTATATTAGTTTCAGATATAATGATTTGATATATGGATATATTGTGAAACGATCACCACACCATGTCTAGTTAACATCCATCATCTTACATAGTCATAAAAAATGTTTTCTCTTGTGATGAGAACTTTTAAGATCTGTTTTCTTAGCGACCTTCAAATATGCTATACAGTGTTATTTACTGTAGTCACCATGCTGTACATTACATCCCCATGACTTATTTATTTTATAACTGGGAGTTTGTACCTTTTGACCACCTTCACCCAGTTCTCTCACTCCCTGTCTCTCACACCACCAAGCTATTCTCTGTATTTATGAGTTTTGTTTCCTTCCTCCCTCCCTCCCTCCCTCCCTCCCTCCCTCCCTTCCTCCCTTCCTCCCTTCCTCC